>NC_141904.1:30759696-31062727 GCF_057802395.1 Ceratotherium simum simum
ATAATCTTAGAATAAACCCCCCAGTATTAATCATGAAATCTGTCAAATCCACATTCCTACTCAGACCTAGAATCACCACATGCAGCCTAGTTTTTTTTTTCATCTACCTAAGCCTCTTATTCTCATCATTGGAGGAGGAAGGGAAAAAGATAACATGTAAATGGTGACCCAATGTTCTCCATCCTACAATGACGCCAGTGAAAGAGACAATGGAACTAAATTGCAATTCTAAAGTTTTGAAAATTCCTTAAGAGCTATGACCAACTAGACTGTACTAGTAAGAAAAAAATAGCCTAAATGATTTTGGGATGTCTCATTTGATCAAATGAATCAATGAAATGGCACTTGTGAATTTATAAAGGTTTCAAATCATGCATACCCTAAGTACTGACCTCCTCAGTCACTATGTTTTTTTCCCACCCCCTATTCTTCCTTGTTTCCATGTAGGTCTACATCTCCTTATCCCAACCACCACTTTAAGAAATAAAATAAGCACATCGATGATAATATCTGTCAGTTGGATAAAAGGTTGAGCAGCTACCCTTAGAGAAACTCCTGTATTACATGTATTTTTTTTAAAGCATCATTAAGGACTTTTGAGATTCTGGAGGCAAAGAGGGGGTGCCAGGGAGAAGTGCCAGTGCCCTTGTGGGGCCCTGAGTACAGCTATTTCATTTCCTAGATGAGCAAAAAGCTCTGGTCTCAGAGTCCTAGCTCTGCCCACTCCAATGAGTGTCACACTTTAGATAGTGAAGAGCCCTCATCTGCCTTTTCAATAACTACTTCCAGTGAGTCCACTGCAGGGGGTCTTTGAACCATTCTTAGGTATGCAAGTTGCTTACTTAACCTCTTTCAGTCTCAATTTCTTGATTTGTAAAACAAAGTGACTGAACTAAACTGCTATATTTCCTATGGACTCTTAATTCAGCACTGATTCTTAAACACACTGCTTATTGAGGAGTAGAGCAATTTAAAATAAAATAGGTACCCAGTCTCTCTAAACTCAATGAGTAGAAGAGACTAAATATTTTCTACATGGCATATGTTAAATGGTTATACTAAGATAATCCTCACCTTTTGGTGTTGTAGTCTTCTTTGGAATGCCAAATTCTGAATCTGAGTCAGAGTTTATAGTCTCTACTTTCTTCTGTTTGGGGATTCTCTTGGGCTTAGGGGCTGTATCTGAAGATGCTTTTCCTATTAAGCAAATTTCCATTTCATAGATCAATGTAATATACTTACCAACAAACCAAGCTGAAATGAGTTCCTATAACAACAGAATTTCTTACTGCTGATATGAAATTGAGTAGCCTTAAATAATAAAACGGTTTCTCTCCACTTAGTGCCAGTGTAAAGGCAAACAATTTCTCATAGATGACAAAATGGTTTTTATTGAATTATGCATAATTTGCCTTTTGATAATTCAAGTGAGATATTTTAAACAAGGGCCATTAAAATGAATTAAGCAGTAAGTTTTAAAAAGCAGTAGTAAAAACTATAGCATAGTCATGACAAAAAAGTAACATATTTGACACATTAATTATAACCCAAGTATAACTACATGTTAAGTTCTAACTTTTAAAACATTTGGAGAAAAAAAAATTTTTATGGGACCCTCAAATACCATGAGTAGGAACTAATTCATTTGCCCACAAAAGCTGAAATTAAGACTTGGCATTTTTATGTGGAAAGAAATATTAAAATTCTAGATAAGTAGACAATAGATCCAAAGGCCTTTGTTCTGATTGGAAAATAGACCTTGTTTTTCAGCTTCATTTACAGTCTATATGAAAATTGATGTCAGTCTTTATTTGTGTGATTAGTAAAACTTATTTGAAAAAAAGTGCATTGAATTAAGCATAGACTTTTCTATTAAAAAAAAATCCCACACTAATTCTATGAAAAATGTATTCCCAGTCCCAACTGAGAGGCTAGAGCTAAGGCCCCTCACTTGAACAGCAGGAGGAGCCCGTGCTCTTACAGCAGTGGCAGCCACAGATTTTATGGCTTTTCTCCCTAAGTCCTCATGACTAAATTGACCACAAGAGCCACACGGCAGCTCCAAGCAGGAGTATAGGCTTGAAACAGCTGTGTGTTCTGGGCATCACCCTTTTTCTTCAGAAGAATTTCCAGGCTTGCAGTGTTAGGTGGCACTTTCAACCCTACTGGGCAAATGTAGGTCAGATATCTGAGTACTATGAGCTGCCTTTTTGCTGTAAACTACTGGAGCTACAGAATTTAACTTGTATAATAATTTATGTAATTTGGAGTTAACATAGATGATCCCACAGAGGGACATGATGCATCCTCTCCATGAAATGATATTTTGTGGGAACTGTATTTTTGGAGGAGGCTAAAGGAAAGCTGAGGGCTTGCTGGGGTCCCTGAAATCACACCACACAGGCATCACCCATTCAAGTGACACAAGGCTAGTTCAGCTACTGCTGAAACAACCAAATAGGACAGGTGTTGTGGTGTGCTGGCCTTTTAGTTAATGCTAAACTCTAACTCATTAAGTTTAATAGGAGTGAATAGCTTGATGAGGGAAACAGGTCTATGTTCAAAGAAGTGATATGGCTCCCAAATTTTTGGGTTGGTTATAACATTCTCATATGAAGATAATAAAAAAAAGATGCTTAAAGGGAAATTATGGTGCCTGTCTCAGTTTGAGTTCCTCAAAAGCAGACCCCACCTGATCCCAAGACAAAGACTCAAGTACGAGTATTTATTTGGGAGGTGAAGGAAAGGGAGTACAAAAATGAGACAATGAAGTGAGGACAACCATTAGTGGATAAGTTATCAAGCCTGCCATCACTCTGGGAGCTTAATCCCATGAGGAATCTCTGAGAGCCAGTGGACAACATATATCCCCAAGTTAGCTAACCTGAGGGGCGAGAACACTAAGATACTTGCAGACCAGCTTTTCTCAATCACTGGTAAAGGGTGGCTGTGGGTGGGGAAATGTTAATATTCCAGCATAGCAACAAAGAGAAAGTCCTCAGGCAAAGAAATAGACACTGGCCAATGTGCAATGCATTGGCTAGAGAGGCTCCTGTAGCCAACCAATTTCTCATCACGGTCCTAGTGCCTTCAGAATAAGTAGGGACTTGTACTGTTCTGCTACATCTAATACATGTGTGTCTACAATGGTATTGTCTGTTGTGCATTTTTAAGATCATGCAGGAATGGTCCATACTGTTTATTTACTTGCTGTTAAGTATCAATTATCTTTTAAACACAAAGCATTAATACTGACCTCCTTCAAAAATACCAAGTTATGTACCTTGGTACTAGTAACAGATTCATGAATCAACTCAAATCAACTTAGATTAATGGACAATCTAAGACTATGGAAAAGAAAGAAGCTACGTGACTCACAAAGAGAAAGAGGTCCCCAACTGAACTGACCAATCATTCCACATGAGGAGTTAAAGCACGACCTACATAGATAACACAATCAGGCTACTAGGAAGGCAAAATTTTAATCTATTTTACAACCTAACAACTACAGGAGAGCTTTACTAGAAAGCTATCTTTAGACATCAATGCATGGAATTATTTTATAATTACAACAGCTTTAAAATGAGGTCCTACAGACATTTTAATAATTACCTCACATGGTTAGAAAACAAGGATTCCCCTTATACACATTTATAACAATTTTCTAGTAAAGTTCTAGTGCAAATAATTTCAAATTGTATTAAATTTCCTTTAACATCAATATTCTCTACATGGTTTATGCAACGCTTAACAAAATCAAATATAAGTACATACCCTTTTTAGCAGCTGCTGTTTTACTTGGAACTTTATCTGTTTGTTTCAGACTAAACGATGGTGAAAAAACAGAGGCAGAATCTTCTTCATTACTGTCAAATTTAGCTGAATCTAAAAGTTACAAAGTTTTTTTCAGTAAAGAGATTCTGTAAGCACTGCTTACTAGTTAACTTTGATTCTTTTTACTGATGACTTCTCTTTAGCTAGATAATCAATCTTATAAGTTTCTATTTTGTGATCATATAACCCACAATATACAAACAGCTGAAAATAAAAAATATAACAATGTTATATTTCAAAACTGTTAGCTCTGTTGTAAAACAATATAGAAATGTATAGAGTAATAATAATTCCTAATAGTCCCAAATGTTTATCATTTAAACATAACTGACCAATTCAAAAATAAATGCTGACTTATTTTTTTATTTATATTTGTGTGTGTGAGGAAGATCAGCCCTGAGCTAACATCTGATGCCAATCCTCTTTTTTTTTTTTTATTGAGGAAGATTGGCCCTGAGCTATCATCCGTGCCCATCTTCCTCCACTTTATATGGGATGCCGCCACAGCATGGCTTGACAAGCGGTGGGTCAGTGCCCGCCCAGGATCCAAACCTGCGAACCCTGGACCACCGCAGTGGAGCGTGCGCACTTAACTGCTTGCACCACCGGGCCGGCCTCAAATACTGATTTATTTTTAAATGAGATATTAAAAAGTTCTCACTGATTATTTTAGTATCTACACATCTAATGTGCTTAACCATTTCAGGAGTATCAGTAATGTTCATATCTAAAAGAGTAAATATTCATCTTTTTAAATCAATTTTAAATCATTGAAGATTAATTTAAAAGGCATGTCAACTTACCTTCAGTTTCTTTTACATTCAAATTAATTAAATTAATGAATCAATTCCTTCCTCTCTCAAACCAAAAACAAGGACTCCTAAAATGGCTACTTGGATGTAAGTGATAGTTTTATTTAACTGTTTTGACATGCTGTCAAACATGCACATCTGTCTATACATACAGAATATGTACCAGATCTATGTATGTCTGTCTATATGTATGTATAAAAAAATGCAAGACAGTGAATCAATTAAGTCTAACTAGATTGTTTTGACCTTAAAAATTCCACACACAAATATATAGGGAATAAAAAAATATACACCCTGACTAAATTTGCTTCTATGAAGGTTTTAGTCTTTCAGCTACTAGGGTTTAGTTAAAACAAATCTGCATATTGGTTCTCTTATAGTTTTTAAAAAACTGTCACATATACATTCACATTGCCATGAAAATCAAATTTCTATCTTCCAAAATTTCTCTTTCTATATTTTTTTCTCTCATTCAAACACTACACCCAGTCCCCACTCCCCCTAACTCCAAACACACACACAGGTTATCATCTGCCTATCCACCTAACTGCTTCCATAATGCCTATTTTGACCAATCAGTTGGGAATCACCTCAGGAAAAACTTATTACATTGAGGAAAATGTTAAAAGAAAGTAAGCTTTCTACTCATAAAAAAATCCATAGCAATGATACAATAAGTAACTAATGAAAAGACTAAATGAGCATACCATCTTCTGACTTCTGAGAATATGAAGGAAATGAGAAGAGATTCCCAAAATCCTGACTTTTTTTGTCATGCGAAGATTTTCTACCAGAAAGAAAAATTAAACACAGTATAATTTAAATAACTGGTTTCAAACTTGATAAATTATATAGAATATGTACTGCAGGATTATAACTACAGAACAAAATTTTAGTTCTCTCAATTGTTTCTCTTTGTTAAAGACAGCACAACCAAAATCTTTTTTTCTCTCATATGCACAAGTGTGCATACATACACACACAGAAACACCAGACAAAGCAATGATTTAACATAAGAGAATGGAAACTGGGCTAAGGTTTAAATTTACTCCAAATATCACTAAATTAAATCTAATGGTTGACAGAACCATTCTAAAATTTAACATCAGTAAATCACTAGCAAAAATCCAAGGAGAAAGTCAGAATCTCCAGAGTAGGCAATAATACTATTTCTGATCCCAGACCGCATGTGGTAAAATATTTCTTCAGAATAAGTGGTAAAATACTTCCTTAAAAAATGTGAAATAGTTCACAGAATTCACATCCTACATGTTAGTGTTCACACTCACCAGAGGCAAGAAAAATCAATCAAGGCGAAAGCTAGGGAAGAAAATTAAACCTCCCAATTCTGAAGATTTAGTAACTTTTCTCTGAACCAGGGCTGTCAAACTATGACCCATAGGCCTGCTGCCTACTTTTGTAAATTAAGTTTTACTGGAACACAGTTACACTCATTCATTTACAAATTGTTTATGGCTGCTTTCTTGCTATAATGGCAGCACTGAGTAGCAACAGAGACCATATGGTCTGCAAAGCCTAAAATATTTACTATCAAGCAAGTACGTTACGGAAAAAAATTTGCCAACCCATGCTCTAAACTATAGCAACAGTTATGTAAACAGCTGCAATATTTATTCCATTATGAGGAGGACCTTACCTAGAATGATACCAATTTCTTAGAGCTTACTATAAGAATATCTTTGACACATGCCTAAACAACTAACTGCACCCTATAACTGAATAGCAGTCATTTCATTACTTACTCTGGAGTAGCTTTTGATTTGCCTGGTGAAAATGTATATTCATCTTTATCTAGGCCATCTGAAGGAACAAATTCATCTTCTCCATCATTTGTTATGGGAGATGCTTTAACTTTCAATTCCTCTAAATCATTATTGTCATCATCATCATCAGCATCATCATCCTCTTCTTCTGAGAAATCAAATGTGTATTTAGGCCTTTCGGCTAGGAGAAAAATAAAAGTAAAAGTTAAATGCAAATCTAGCTTTATCTACATGAAATATTATTATGAATAATGCATTTGAAAAATATTCCATCTATCTCTAAAAACACACAAAGAAAACAAAGAGACAAGCTTTTACAGAATAAAAGCCAACAACTTTGGCCCCAGTTATTTTGATAGCGTTAACATCTATCTTGTACTTCCCAGGAGGCTATGGGGTAATGCTGCAAAGGTTAGGACAGCATAAACTGATGATATTATTAGGATGTTGCTTGTCCAATTTAAATATTACTCAAAAACAGTGAGTAAAGTAAGTCATTACAGTCACTGTAAAAGTCACTACTAATATAAGATCTCCCTTTTTTGCAATTACAAAAGACAAATTTTAGAGGTCTTTAGAAAGTGCTAAACTTTCTCTTAACCTCTTGCATACAAACTTCTATCTTCTCTTCACAGTAGTTTTACTATGAAATAACAAAGACTAATTTTTCAGGTGAATGAGAAAAAATAGAGATAAGATTTCAATATATTAGCAAACCAATAATTTAATATAATGCATAAAAAGGGGAAAGGCACATTGGTATAATGCAAATAAGTTTTATTATATTCCTAGCATAACTATGGAATAAAATTTAAAAATCATTTGGATGCTATATAATTTTACACTTCATTTTAGATGTATGGAAAAGGACTGAATACAATTTTGAAGCATTTAATTTAATAAATGAATTTTCACATAAGTCACTCATGTTAAAAATTATACTACCTATGCACATTAGGAAAAGAAATTCAATCACGTGGTGATTAGAGAACAAGAATTTAAGGCCCAACATAGTTAAAGAAGTATCTCCCAGAGGTAAAACAACCATAATGTTGTATCATTCATTTTAAGTAAATTAAGACTTAACAAAATTTGAGAAGAATCTATAACATAGGATAGTCAGTTTTTAATTATTTGAAGACTTCAAACTAATAATTATTCAGAAAGGGTCAAATCACATTCTTAACAGCAATAGATAACAGCAAAATGGGATTCTGCAGCCTAACTCTAGCACTGCAATTATCTAAATTATGCTTTGTGCATGGAATCAGACTCCTAAAGTAGGGGGAAATTTTTCACAATACAAGGAATAGAAAACAAAACCACAAAGCACTTCTATTGGTCCATCACTGTTGGTATACTACCAGGGTACATTTCCTACCAGACATCTTCAAACTATGGAGGGAATATAACCCAAACTTTATAATAAAAATCAATTAAAAAGCATGATTCTTCTTAAAGAAATTTATGTCCAACTTTGCTAGAAAAGATCATTCTGTAAAGCAATTTTTTTTATCCTCGTGAACTATAACTTCTGAAATACTAATGGTTTAGTACTTTAATAACTCTTACAATACTAATAATACCAATTTATATGAGTAATACTAACTTGGTCAAACTATAATATACAATAAAAGAAATATAAAATGTATCAGAATACCAGCAGCTCTCCTAAGTAGAGAATCTCTTGGAATAACCACAGGTTCTGTTTCTTCCAAGTCGCTTTCTGACTTAGATTCATCATCTGACCAAGGATTCCGTTTCTTTACTTTCTTTGCGCTGGATTTACCAGATGATGTAGGTGTTTTTCTCACCCTAGTACCTAAAAACAAAATTAAGATATGTATCAATACTTATACAAATGTCATTAGTAAAAATAAAACTTATAATGAAAAGTTCATTATAAAATAACAAATGTTCACTTCAACTACTAGAAAAGGAGCATAATGAAAAGAACATAGTAGTATCCTGTACATATAGATTTTCTCACAAAAAAAAAAACTTTGTAACAACTCCTCACCAGGCTCCTTTTTCTCCCTTTTGGGTTTGGGACCTTTATTTATAGGAGCTGACGGGATCAATGCCTCTTCTCCTGTACCTTCTACTGGTATTCCACTGAACTCTTCATCAAATTCCACTTTTACTGCTGTGGTATCAAGATCACCCTACACATTAAAAGGAAAAGCAAACTATGAGTAAAAATAAAAGTAAACTTAACACCGTATATTTTAGAGATAACATTTCCAACTAATAGATTGCTTCTTCATATCACATGAGTAAAAAAAAAATAATAAAATGTGATTCTATTGAGGTCCTGACAGATAACTTTGATCAAACTATGTTTTACTTTATTTCATTTATCTGTAGCAAATGATATTGCTTACCACTCTAATCTTCTGGTACATTCTATGAGATGACAGCCACTTAAAAGCAACCATAAACAATTAGAAGGCAGCTTTTGATTATCAAAGGGACTTTCAGACCAATAGCTAAGTACACCAGAAGGTACCTGCAAAGTAATTTCCTATAGCTCAAGCCTTTATACACTAGAAAAAATGTTCAGATTATTGAAGGAAAATAAGCAACACATGTCATGCACTGTTAGGCATTATAAGACTAAGTCTCTAGACCCAAAGAATTGAGAGAGAGAGAGCGAGAGAGAGAGAGAAAGAGAGAGAGGGGGAGAGAGAGCGAGAGAGACTCATTACAAAACAAAAAACAAATATAAAGGGAGGTATAACAGTGACCCATGGGGAAGAGTGAGCAACTCTGCTTAGGACAGGGGAAGACTCCACAGAGAGGGAGCCTTTCTGACTGGGTTTTGTTTTTGTGTGTGTGTGTGTGTGCGGAAGATCGGCCCTGAGCTGACATCCATACCAATCTTCCTCTTTTTGCTGAGGAAGATCAGCCCTGAGCTGACATCTATTGCCAATCCTCCTCCTTTTCTTTTCCCTTTTTCTCCCCAAAGCCCCTGTAAATAGTTGTATGTCATAGTTGCACATCCTTCCAGTTGCTGTATGTAGGATGCCGCCTCAGCATGGCGGGACAAGCGGTGCGTCGGTGCGCGCCCGGTATCTGAACCCAGGTGGCCAGTAGAGGAGTGCACACACTTAACCGCTAGGCCACGGGGCCAGCCCTCTGACTGGGTTTTGAAGGAACCATGTACATTTGCCAGGTGAGGAGAAGGAAGGAGGAAGAGCATCCCAGAAAAAAGACACAGAGGCATGAATCATCACATTATGTTTAAGAATTACAAATAGTCTGCTCAGATTCATGGAAAGGTGAGAGGAAAGTACAGCCATATAGAAACACAGGGAGGTCTACATAAAAAAAAAAAAAGAAAAAGAAACACAGGGAGGCATGCAGGTGCTAAGTCACTGTGTACCAGGAATCTGTGTGTAGTCAGTGGGGAGTCACTGAAAACCTTTAAGCTTTTGTGTAATAATCAGACTTACTCTTTGGAAATATCACTCTGGTATTAAGAGAAAAAACTAAGAGGAATGAAGTGGAGAAAGGCAGAAGTCATGATTAGATGACTAGAGACAGGAAGACTAGTTAAGAGGACCACTTTAAATTACCTCAGAGAAAACTTACAGAATTCTAAGATAGTGTCAACAGGGACCAAGATAAAGGGGTGAATTTTGGAATTGCTTCACGGTGTCAATGGGAACCAAGATAAGGGGGTGGATTTTGGAATTGCTTCGTAGGCAGTCAATAAGATTTAGTTACTGATTAAATGAAAAAACTCCCAAGTTTTTGGCTTACGTTAGTGATGGCTGATAGTGGTAGTAACTGAGATAAGGCACAGAGGTAGAAGAGCAGGTTTTGAAATCAGGATAATGGGTCCAGTTTCAGAGATGCTGAGTTTGAGGGGCTTTGGGTATTCAGGTGGCTATGTTAGCCTGGCACTCCAGAAAACAGGACAGTTTAGGGACACAGATTTAAGAGTCATCAATGTGAGTGAAAAAAACTCTGGGGATAGATGAGGTTACTCAAGAAGTCTATGTAAGTTGAAGAGAAGAATGCTAAGAACTGAACCTGACAAACACCAACTGAAAAGGAGAAAAGCCATTTTCCTAAGCAGAAAACAAGTGCATATGAGTAAGTGAACCTATGTGTGGTGGGAAGGCAGGTAAGAGGGAAGCAGACCTCAGTTTATCAGAAAAGAAGAGAGTGATATCTCTGGTATCACAATGCTCCTATGCTTCAAATATTAGCTCTGTACAAAGAACACTCCCTTCTCTCACTCTAGCTCCTAGGCTCATTTCCCAAGCTCTAATTAGACTGTTAGACATATCTGCGTATATGTGCCCTGGGTTCTAAAATCAACCTGCCCAGAAAAATCAGCCTCTCTCTTTCAGACCATCATGCCTCCCGTTTTCCTCAGTTCTGAACAGTCTTCTCAATTTTCCTTCTGCTGGCTAACTCTTGCCCATCCTGCTGGAGGGTAGGTTAAGTCTCAGACTTTTATTTTTTTTTTTTTAAAGATTTTATTTATTTTATTTTTTGCCCCCAAAGCCCCAGTAGATAGTTGTATGCCATAGCTGCACACCCTTCTAGTTGCTGTATGTGGGACTCGGCCTCAGGATGGACAGAGAAGTGGTGCCTCGATGCGCACCCGGGATCCGAACCCGGGCCGCCAGCATCGCAGTGCGCGCACTTAACCACCAAGCCACAGGGCCGGCCAGTCTCAGACTTTTAAATCCTCAATAGCACTGATCAATGCCAATGACACAGGATGTGCTTGATGATTTTTTAACTAAGGGTAAAAACAAATAAATAGTGAAAGATGATAGCTTACTTCAAAAGCTAAACAGACCCTTTTCCACTTAAGGGTCTGTTAAGACTTCCTTAATCCATCATGATATAGAACTCAAGTTTATATTTTAAAGTTGATATACTTTTTTTCTTGTTCCATGATTCTAATTTAGAATGCTCCTGACTATTTTTATATCTCATTTTAAAAATGGAATCAAGTAAGTAGCTCTTCACATATATGTAGGCCCTTGACTAATGTTTTCCTTCTATGGATCAACTGCTCTCATAGAACAAATGATTTCCTATCACAGTGAAATATATTAGAAACAAAATAAAGCATGGTTTACACATAGTAAAATTAAAATACATATATACATCGTTACGGAGGTGGAGTCTACCAATGAGCTACAACAAGAGATATGTCATACCTTTTTCTTCTTCAGCAACTTTTTGCTGACATCTGCCTTCATAGCAGTAATTTCAGGAACTATTCTTCTCCCATAAGGTGAGGGCATTGTCTCTTCCAATTGAAGTTTCTTCACCTTAGGTTTGCCAACTTTACCTTTTATTGCTTTTCCAGCCATTCCAGACAGAATATCTTCTCGTTCTTGCGCTTCTACTTTCTGAAGTATAATTATAAATGGGGGGGGGGGGGCAGGTGCATAAACAACTCATTAGAAAACACAGTCACTACTGCATTAGAAATTAAAACTAATTTTATTCACTCAGTAAGGAATAAACCTTTCCTTTCAACTGATCTAATCTAAGATAAAGTGATGGAAAAAAACAAATAATTCTAAGTCAGAAGACCTGGGTTATAGTCCTAATTCTGCTTAACTAGCTTCTCATTTGTAACACAAGGGGGTAGTAACTATGTGACCTATATGGTACCTTCCAATTCTAGGATCCTATGATGCATTATGAAATCAAGACTTCTGATGACCTGGTATCATCAGAATCCTAGCAAATCATACAAAACAGCAGTTCTGTTAACAAGTATGAAGCTATTCTTTACTGTTGCTTTAGCCATAATAGAAAATATGAAAAAAAATTGTTCATAAAGTCAGAAAGTATGAAAATTAAAAGTGCCAATACAGTTAGATTGAGATTAGAAGGTTCTATATAATAATAAATGAGGATATAATCCTGATTAATATTAAAGATTCTTCATTTTACAGAATTATTCCTTCAAATAATTAGCAAGCTTTGAGAGGTATGAGGCAAAATGTCATTTTAATCGCTTGAAAGATATCTAAGAAATCTTTGTAGCATAATAGCTTAATAAAAATAACATAAGCTTTGAAATCAGGCACGCCTGGATTGCAATCTTAGCACTTCCACTTTTTAGTTATAAATCCTTGGGAAATAAGAGTTATAATTTATAGGGCACCTACTATGTCCTAGGCATTAGAAATCATGTGATCCCCATTTCAAGAATTTGGAAACTGGGACTCAGAGAGGATGCATAATTGCTCTTAACCATAATGATATAATTCCTCTCTAAGCAAGTGACTTAACCTCTCCCCAAGCTTCAGGATCTTCATCTGTATAACAGGTTAATAATAACCTCTCTCATTTGTGGGGGTTGTGGGGGTCATTCTGAGGATTACATCAAATGCAGTGCCAGCACACAATAGATATCCAATTAATGGTATTATTAGACTATAAATGATACAGAGATGAAATTTAAGTCTAAATCCTTTTAGATGTAAAAAAAAAAAATACTATATCCAGAATAAATAATTTGTTTGGACCTACTTTGCTAATTATCAAATAATAAAATAAGGTGATAAATTAGAAGTGAAAGAGTAATGCTATTCAGTGGGATTGTTTTGAGTGATGACTCTTCAATAGTCAGGAAATTTATAGGCATAACCAAAAGTCTTCTATATCTCACTATGTTAATCGTCAGTGATCAAATTTAAAGTAATATCAGAATATCATTCATATTAATCAAGAATAATTTTCCTCTTAATGTACACTTGCTTCATTTTTAATGGATATTAATTTCTAAATGTAAAAGTCAGCAAGAAAAAAGGGTCTGAAATTTTAAAAAATCTAATTCACTGACAATGTAAGAAAAGCATAAATCAAAGAATATTTACCCTATGGCACTTAAAAGATCATAAGGGAACCCAGAACAATAGCACTAAAAAAATTCCAGAAATTCTACTAGGAAACTAATATACCACACTGATTCTTAAGAGTTCTAATTTTGACTTAAACGCCATGAAAATAAAACTAGAACATGTGGACAATAAATCAATGAAACAACTAAAAAGTAAAAAATTACATAATATCATATGTGTAGTAATAAGTAGTAATTGACCTTGTGCTACTCAAAATCAGACGATCATACTGCTACTATTAATTTAATTCTAAGATTTTAAGTGAGTTAATTGCTTAAAAACAAATTGAGAAGTTGAGAAAAAGTTTACATTTTATATCTTTACATATTTTTCTTTTACTTTTTAAATTAGAATTCTACCTGAAGAAAACTAAGTTATAACAAAAAATATTAAAATTTCTCTAAGTCTAGAGACTATCATTCTACTTTTTTAAAATCAAAGTACCTATATTCAATCATATATATATTGCTCTACCTCTTTGGGGAGCATTAAACTGAATCAATAAGCTAATTTGAAGTCAGTTAAGAAATTTTAACCCATAGAAGGTATTATTAGAATTTATTCTAAATTTCAACTCCATAGCTTTTTACCTTCATCTACACCAGACCTAACTTTTCTTTATAATTTCATATAGCTAGAAGCTTAATCCTAATGCCGTTTATCAACACATTAACCTTCGCTAAGTTAAACTGAGAGAATTTAATAAGAATTTTCATTCTTGTTTCATAAACATTACTTTTCCAAATATATATATTTGTGTGTGCGTGTGTGTGTGAGGAAGATTGGCCCTGAGCTAACATCCATTGCCAATCCTCCTCTTTTTGCTGAGGAAGACTGGCCCTGGGCTAACATCCGTGCCCATCTTCCTCTGCTTTATACGGGAAGCCGCCACAGCATGGCTTGACAAGCAGTGCGTCGGTCCACGCCAGGGATCCGAACCCCAGGCCGCGGGCCACTGAAACAGTGTGTGTGAACTTAACCACTATGCCACTGGGCCAGCCCCTCCAAATATATTTTAATGGAGACTTAACCTACATCCAGTTCTTCAACAAATGCTGCTAAATCTTCTTTCCAAAGATCTGAAGGAGATTTTCTTTTAAGATCATTGACCTCTCGCCCCTATAATAAAAAAGTAGTATAATTTAAATGTTCAATAATTTAAAAATGTATAAACAGTACATCAAAATACTTATTTTTGGAAAAAGAAAAACAAAGATATTGATAACATTGAAATAGTTTCGAATTATTTAACCCACAAAAGTTCATACTTTTGCATCTCTCTGTTTAATCAGTTCTTCAACTTTTTCTTTAGTAAGAGACCACAGAGACATATTTAAAATATAATTAAAATCAGGGCCTGAAGGAGTTCCTGAATCAGAGGAACTATCATCCTGCTGGTTTTGTGTTTCTTCCTCTTCTGCTGCCTGTAAAAAATAATAAACTTTATATTAACGTCCTGTATAGTATCAAATCAATATTGAATTTTATTGAATACTGAGTTAAAAATTCCACATATGCTATTCTCTTAATGCTACATCTTCAGGGTAATGGGGTTATTTTAGATTATCTGCAAGATTACCTATAAAAATATATATCCTATAAAAAGTTTAAATTTTCTACAAATGCTCAATAAAGTCTTCAAAAGGAATGGTATATTCAGTCCCTATTTATCCAGGAATCTGATGAAAAATTAACTGCTTTTCTCAGGCACTAAGAAATGAGAAGACACCACATCTTGTGGAACTAATGTTTTATCACTGCATCTTGTCAGATTTTTATATTGGTAAGTGAATGAGTAATTGGAAACCCAAAATAAATATCACTCATGAAGAATGTTTTTCAGTTGTAAAATATACTAAAGTACAGCCACTCGCTAGAGATGAATTCTCAATAAAAATTCTCTAAAGCAAGAATATTCATGGAAGGACTAGGAGAAAGTTCAGTTAAGAATTTAAGAGCTGGTGAGTTAGGGTAAGAATTGTGAGGGCTATTCTAAAATTTTATTCATAAGGTCTTTTTTCCTAGAAACAAAAAATCCTCTTATGCTAATATTAAATTTCAAAATTCAATGTATTTAATAGAAATTACTATAGGTGACATCACCTTTAAAATTTTTAAAATAACAACAGCCATTAAATAAAATTGTATCTAAATTGTTTAAGGCACTCAGATGATTAAAAATGACTGAGTTAACCGTGACATTCCACAACACAAAAAGTTCACTTTTGATAATCAAAAAAGAAAAAAAAAAGCTTTACATGTAATTTAAAATTTTCAGTAAAATAATGTATATATACAAAGTTTAAGTGTAATTTAGAAGTAAAAGGATAAAAATAAAAATTGCAAAGCAAGATGCTTCATTACATAAACAAAACGATAAATTCAATTAAGCAACATTAGCCAAATAATGAATGCTGTTGTTGAGTTGATAGATGATTAATAAGTACCTAGATAACTTATGACAAATTAATAAATTCTACAAGTTTTTAAAAATTCTTCATGAAACAGTGTGTTGCTATGGAATATTTAAGTTGTTACACTATTATGAAAGTATTATTAGGGTGTCATAAAATCCTGTTTAGACTCACACTTTAGAAAGTCTATTTGTTCTAGGTTTTGATGACACTCAAAGTATTGTTAATGAGCACTCTAGGAACATATGTATCTACCATTGTTAACATGAAGATGACTAAGGAAACTTTCAGAAATCAAGAAAAGCAAACTTTTCAAGTTCCAAAGACAGAATTCTGGTTTTCAAAAAACTTTAATCTTCCAATTATCTGCTTTATAATTCTCTTTTCTCCAACTCTACACAATAGGACACTCTTGTAAGAGCAGCTCCTTTTGTTACCCGAACCCCTAACGTGAACACATGGCCAAGATGCTGAGAAAATTCTGATGGTGACAATGAAATTACTGAAACCAAGCACTAGGTTTTACTCATCAAGTCTACTTCTACCAGAAGGGCATTCCCAAACCCTAAACACCTTTATCTTTCAAAACTAAGCATTAAATTCATTAGCTTACTAGTTAATTTTAAGATATAGTTTAAACCTATAGTGATACAGAAGGGCAAGTAGTGTATAAACCATAATTTGGGGTTTAAGAATGCAATAAAACACATTGAAAGGAAAGCGAAGTGCTCGAATCATCTTAATTTTGAACGCTACCCCATTTTCCTCAAATGATGAATAAGCCTATTATCTTAATATGTAACTGCTAAATATATAATTTACTCTAATTATATTCACTCTAATATATGGCATTCTATCGACTGTTCAAAATTGAAAAAAGCTTAAATAATGTAAACAAAAGGAGCATTTCAATGTAGTTTCATGAAAAATATGAAAAACATTACGGTTGAGAACTCATAAATGTAGGAAGTTTAAAATTTTAGTTCAAGTTATGTCACATAATCATAATTGTATTTTTTAAAGAAGCTAACATTATCAGTATCATACATACACAATATTCTAATTAAGTATCCAAAAAATTAATCATTTCCCATTTTCTTCCTTGTACATTTGTGTTCTCAATCACAATGTTGTACTGCCTTTTTAAATTTTTCTTTTAATTATACACAACAGTAAAAAACTAATTCTTGAAAGGAATCTCAAAGTTTCGATATTCCATTCACTGAATTAACTTAGTACTTTATGATCTGAAATGGACAATTTAATTAATAAAACATCAGACTTTTAATCTGAAGTTCCAGGATTTAAATCTCCAGCCAAAGATCTAAGCACAGGGCAGAGCACATACTTGGTGCTCTATAAATACTATAATATTAAACATTTTGTCTCTAGTCTTCCCAGTGTAAACTGAAACCAGATCAAGTGAATGGTGACTGACTACCATATTGTGATCATAGACTGACCAGTGTGAAATGACTTATGTGCTACCAGTATAGTTCCCAGATAGTATACATGCACCTCACAAAAACCACCACCACAACTAACACCCTATAATGGCAGGCTCAGATAAAAGGCCAAGGAGACTGAGCTACCTTCTCACACCTGGAGTCATTTCTCCAGGCCCTGGTTGAGTCACACTGGCAAAGTGCTTTGTGGTGGGTGTGCACTGCAAATTCCTGTACTGTATCTGTTCTGTGGATAAACAGAAGACTTCAGCCTCCAAAAAGATAACTTAGCACCTTTAGTAGTACTAAATTTAAAATTTATGGGTTAGGTTTTTGTTTGTTTTGAAGATGCTTTTATAAGCTTCTCTAAATGTCTTTTTCTGCAAATGATTACCTTTTCTTGTGCTTCTTTCCAGGCTTTCACTGGGTCAGATTCATAACCTCTCTGGACTAACATTTGAATCAAATCTTTCTTTGACCTATTCTCTATGTGAGGGAAAAATAAAGTTAGGATCAAGAAAAGAGATTCAATTTGTATTTGTTTATATTCTACTGATAAAAATGTCTTCTATTAATAAAGATTTTTTTCCATTTTAACTAATGTTCAGATTTTTAAAGGTGCACCTTACCTATAGTAATTTTCCCTTGTATCTTCTCTAAAATGAAACGGGCTTGATTGTTAAGCTTTGTAGATTCTGCTCCCAGCATTCCTACAAGCCACTCCTTACGTAAACCATAATAACTTAATCGTAAGTCAAAGAATTCTTTCAAAATGTCTTGCACAGTTTCATACTTCTTCAGACATCCCATATGATCAAAGAGTACCTAAGCAAAACACAAAGTTTTTGAAGATTACATAAGTCTGTATCTTGGTATTTTTAACTTGTATGATATCTACAGTATTTAAAATAACCATAATACTTATATGAACACACACCACCCATAAAAGCCATTAAACAGAACCAAAACTATTAAGCACATTTCTGTAAATATTCCTTTGGTGACTCCAAGAAACTGATAAATTTAATTGTCAAAACTATGACAATATTTAAAAGAGGAATAACTTTGAAAGATAAAAATAAGTCCTTAAAAAAGGTTCTTATTTAAAGTGGCTACAAAACCACCTAAGAAAAATTTTTTTTCAAACTAAAAACAAACATAGTCTATCTCCAAGTTTAAAAATGTTCAAGTTCTCTCTCCCCCATATACTCAATGCATGTGCATTTGTCTCTCTTTTTCGTTTTTTATAACTGTGCTGTAATTCACTCAAACTTCCTCGAGGGAAAATTTTGCTTCTTCTCTATCCTTTTTCTCCTTTTTCCATCAGCCTTTCTTGGCAGATTATGGCACTTTTTCTCAGCCCCTGTGCTATTACTGGGAGATTTTCTTTTACTCTTTTTTAAATCTAAAAGCTAATATGGAATGAAACAAGGGTAATCATACATATTCACTTTCTACCTTCCTCCCCAAATATATATAAACACAAATATACAAGTTTAATAAAGCAGATTAGAATTATGAGGAGATAAGTACTCCACAATTAAAATGCTAATAGAGACAGGCATAAAGCACATGAAAACCCTGCAACAATCACTCTCATAAACTTTAGTCAGTGTGTGTGAGGGTGTGTGTATCCTGTGTGTTCAAGCCGAGATGCACAAATGCAGAGTTGGGATTAAGAGTAGTGGGTAATAGCAGAGGAAAAGGAATGCACCTCTAAACTCTTTAGCAAATATAGAGGGGGGGAAAACACATTCACACTCACTATAGCCACTCCCATCATGAAGCCATTACAAAAACCCAACTTATGGCAAAAAAGAAAAGTTAAATTATAGTGAATCTAATCACTTACCATAGAATTACAAGTAAGAGTAGTTTGAAGTTTAAAAACTTTGTGCAGTCCAGCAGCTTCTGCTTGTGCTAGTTTCTCTTCAGTCATTTTCACCACAAATTTCACAGTTGTATCAGTATGATATTCTTTATAATCAGAAATTAATGCTGGTGTTTTATCTGTTCCATTCAGCATAGGTTCTAAAACCTGTTCTTTATACACCTATAAAAGATTTAAAAATAAGCAATTCTTTTCATGACACACACTCATGTTCTCATACTACAAGTCATGCAATTTTTTAAAAAATTCTCAACTCTGGTGGGAAAAAGAAAAAGGGAAACCTCCATCTCAATCATCTCCTGCCCAGTCACTATAAAAGACAATATAAGCTGATCTCAATGGTGACAGAAGATATATAAGGTAATGGTTCTGATCTGCTCATACTCCAAAGGGCAAGGAAAAGGCTAAGAGTATGAGAGGATGACATCAACTAGAACTGACAAGAGATGACATGCATACTTTTAGATTTGTAACAGCTGATACCAACTGACATGAATTAATTGACCATATTTATAAGGGTTCAAAAGACTATTTCTTACATATTATTCTACTCATTTCAAGATAAACAAAGATAAGTCTCTTTAAAAGCTAGCTTAAAGGTCCGGCCCAGTGGCGCAAGTGGTTAAGTGAGCACGCTCCATGGTGGCAGCCCGGGCATCGCCGGTTCGGATCCCGGGCACGCACCGACACACCACTTGGCAAGCCATGCTGTGGCGGTGTCCCACATAAAGTGGAGGAAGATGGACATGGATGTTAGCCCACGGCCAGTCTTCCTCAGCAAAAAGAGGAGGATTGGCAGATGTTAGCTCAGGGCCGATCTTTCTCACACACACACACACACACACAAAAAAAAAGCTAGCTTAAGTCATTGTACATTTAGATAAGTTAAAATCTTTTTGATTACTACTTTATTCAAAGCACAAATTCCACTGAATGGGGCAAAAATGTATATAGGAATTTTTAAACGCTATACAGACTTAGGGCAAACAATGATGGAATCATATTCTTACCAGAAAGCATTGCTTAATGCAATGCTCTCCTCACAGGTGCTCACATACTTAAACTAACCTGTGTCCAAGTTCTAACTGGAAGCTCTGTAATCTCTACCGTGTTTCTATCCACCACAAATATTTCACCACTGACTGCATATTGGTTTTGACCAAGTTCTTGGATCGTTCCTTTAAAGTTTTTGTAGTTTGGAAGCTGCAGAGAAAAACAAAAATAACTTAAGGCCCTGACTTCTCTCAAGTGCCAGCACCACCATTTGAATGCCCCATAGTCTATGGCCTACTGCTATTGACAGATTAACATGACTGAAATTAAATTCTTCATCCTCAACAGTCCCAATGCAAATAATAACTCAATCTTGAATTCACAGCTTCTATTAATATTATCTCAACATCCCCCAATCTCAAAACCTTAGCATCATCTTTCCTAGTCTTCCTAGAATATTACTCTTTTTTTCAGCCTATTGCCTCCATACCTCCTTCTCCCCTAGATTAATAATCCTTTAAATTCAAACTCTTTGGATGCTACACTGAAAGCTTTCCATAGCCTGAACCCAGTCTAACTTTCTACCATTTCTCCAATGATTTGCCTTCCACACTACTATGCTTCTTCCACATTTTGCTTGAATATTTTGAATATTCTCACTTTCACTCACTCTACCGACCAGCCCTGACATATATTTAGCTCCCCATACTCCATTCATCTATATAAATCTTACTTATCCTTCTCAGCCTAATTACAAGTGATCTCTCCCTCTTCTAAAATTCATATTTGTTATTATCACTAAGAAGTTAGGCATATAGCACAGGACATTTCTTCTGGCACATTAAGCAACTATTAATATCTTTTGTCACTGTAAACTTCATGCCCTGATACCTTATCTTGACAACAGATTAACATTTTGAAGATAGGGATCATAGTTCTTTATCTCACTACTTAGCATAGTATCTCATATAGAGCGAGATATAGAGATATAGATACATATATAGATATATATATAAATATCAAGCACAAAAGAAGTATGTATTGATCAAATACATTGATTTAATACTCTAAAATGTATCTGAAAGAATTAAAATAAAACACCATAATCATAAAAAGTAATTTGATGCTTCTGCTTCTGTTAGAAATATTTTAAAATACTTTAAAGTATTTAAGGGGAAAACATTTTAAATCATATTCATAATCTAATTTTTTATTTTAAAATACAAAAATGAAATAAAACTTGGAAAGTAATATATAAAAATATTAACAGTTTATTTCTACATGATGGGTTTATGAAGTATTTTTTCCTCTTTGCTTATTTATATTTTCTACAATAAGCACTATCATTTTTGTAATAGAAATACACTTTAAGTGTATCATGATAAAGGGAAATTTCCAGATCATTTTAAATCATGTGAAAGAGGGGAGGACACTTTTTTGAGAGGTTTTTCTTGGAGGGAGTTTGGTGGAAGAATTGAGCCCAGAGAATGATGTAAGAAAACGGCAAAAATAAAAAAATATGCAGATACATTAAAATATATACAATGTGTTTTTAAGCATTCTTACAACTCCAATATGACTTAGTAGTTTGAGAACAAAAACATAAAGTTACATATAATTTTGTCATAAAAGCATTATTCTCTATATCATTTAGATATTTCAAAGCCTGAAACATGGGAGTCTTTTTAAATTTCAATAAACAGTTTCTCCCCATAAACCTTATCTCCAGGCTTTTCCCAAAGCTTATATCCTCTACTGTAAGCACAAATCAAGTTACACACTAATAAGGTCTTTATTGTCTACACTATGTTCTAAAATGAAAATGGTTCCATTACTTTTCTAAAATGACTAGACTTTATAGTTTATACACTATCATTTGTTAAATAAACAAGATAAGCAATAAGTTCTAAATAATTACCATGGGATGAGGATCCAAGCCTTCTAGCATTCGTCTGACATTGTTCACAATTTCCCTAGCATCATAGTTGGGTAGTTTACAAGCCCATCCAGTACCAATGCCCTCAGCACCATTTATTAAAACCATGGGAATTATGGGAATATACCACTCAGGCTCTACGCGTTGATTATCGTCATAAAGGAATTTAAGAAGGTTGTCATCCACAGCAGGAAAAAGCAGTCTTGCTAAAGAGCTAATGAAAGGAAAAAGAAATATGGAAAGATGTCATGTTTTAGGAAATAAAACTTTATACATAATTAAAGACTTTACATTTCAAAAAATCTCTTTAAAAGAACACATTTTAAAAAATTTTGATTACATGTACTTAATAAAATATTCCTAACCTTATTACCAAATATATTTCTCTCAGGCACAAAGCCAGAATAAAATAGCCCTATTTTACTTATATACTTACTTACTAAATTCTTAGTATTGACAGATTTAAGGATTTCCTCTTACTCTGACTAAACCACAAAATGCATCTTCAGTCTAAAAAGTAAAGTTGGGTCAGAAACAATCCTTACATTCATTAGGACTGGTTTCACCAATAATTCATAAAAATTGAGATCAACAAACTTCATTCTATTTGTGATCAAATAATTTGGAACATTCACCCTCAATAGAATATCCAATTATATCTCTCCATAGTTACAATTCTATTAAACATTTAGTTAATTCCAATAAACTTCAGATGGAACTCTATACCATTATATCAGCAAATTGTTACCTTAACATTGTGAAAATATAACGAGGGCTTGCAGCATCTTTGCCACCATGAAGCCGAGTTCCAAACTGACCAATAGGCTGAAGCAAATTAATGTTGTTACTTCCCACAAAGTTCTGAGCCAAATTCACGATAGTCATCATCAATGCTTGCTATAGAATAGAAACAGAATATAACATTAATATTCTAAAGTTTCTATATGGATTCCCTAATTTTTATTAAAATCCAAACTCTCGATTCTCTTACATTTCCAAAGACCCTGAGGGTATTATGCAAAGTGAAATAAGTCAGAGGGAAAAGGTCAAATACCACATGATCTCCCTCATTACTAGTAGATAATAACAACAACAAACAAACACATAGAGACAGAGATTGGATTGGTGGTTACCAGAGGGGAAGGGGGGAGGGAGGAGGAGGAGGGCAAAAGGGATAATTCGGCACATGTGTGTGCTGATGGGTTGTAATTAGTATTTGGGTAGTCAACATGATGTAATCTATGCAGAAACAGAAGCATAATGATGTACACCTGAAATTTATACAATGTTATAAACCAATGTTCCTGCAATAAACAAAACAAAACAAAACAAAAAAGAAAAGTACTTTGATCATGCTTAATTATCATTCTTCATGCCAATATGCATAGGTCTTAATTGATTCCAATCTTAATGCTTACTTCTCCATGATGATAAGCAGACATCTCAGCAACAGATCCAGCCAACTGGGCAACTTTTACTTCACGTTTATCATTCCTCTTGAAACAGGTAAATAAAACTTTTCGTTGGCCTGGTTTAAAGCCTATTTTTAAAAAGAACAACCCTCTTTTAAAAATATTACTCAAGATATAGTTGTAATATTTCTTTTAGTAACGACAATGTTCTATATATTTAAGAGAAAAAAAGCAAAGATATAGTTTCCTTTAGAAAAATAAATAAAATTGTTACTTGAGATTCTATAACAGAGTACTTACTCACAAGTTTTTATACCATCTCAATCTATTCCAAAAGTGAAGTACCAATTGAAAGACCACCTTCTGGTCTTAAAGAACTGCTCAGTGGCATCAAACTCCATTCATAGGAGTTTCCAAACACTCATACACCCAAAATGTCAGTGGTAACTAAAGTACCAGCAAACTATCAATGAGCCTGAAAACTATTATTAGAGTATTCCAAATCAGAAAAACTCTTATAAAGAAGAGAGCTATTATGGTAGTTAAGAACGCAGGCTTTAAAATCTCACCAATCTGGATACTCTTTTCAACTTGGCCATTTACCATGTGACTTTTCACAAATTACAAAACCAATAAGTCTCAGTGTCCTCATCAGTGTAATAGAAATAATTACCTTCCTAATAGGGTGATCATACGGATTACATGAGATAATGCAAGCAAAGCACTCTGCTTCCTTATCATTCTTCTTGCTCTAGGCCAATAAGCATAGTAACAAACTTTTCAGTATAGGCTAGCTATCATCATCATCATCATCGTGGGCCCAGAGCATGGTAGAAACAAGAGGATGATAAAATATGGCCACTTTCCTTGAGAATTTTATAATCTAATTTGAGGAGGCAAAATTAACACAAGTAAAATAAGAAGCACATATTATTGGCATAGAAGTCTAGGCATCTGAGACCAATTTAGATTGCAATTGTTAGGGAAGACTTCATAGAAGGGATGTAACTTAAAGCTAGAACTAGATGGGCAGGTAGAACCATCTGCAATTAGCTAAAAAACCAAGTAACAGAAAGATCAACTAACTTGCTAAAAGTTATAAAATGAAAATTAAAAAGTTCTAGATAGAAGACAAAAATCTGCTCTAACTAATGGATAGCAGTTTCTAAATTTTTTTTGTCAAATTAAATAAATTAAAGTATTAGGTTTTGGTATTGAGGTATAAAGGTGTTTTTAAAATTTAATCTCTGCTAAATATTTGGGAACTTAGCAAAATTAATTTTCCTAAAAAACTCAAAAAGGGTTTAAAAGATTCAAATTGAGGAATATAAAAGATTTCAGTCCTATCAAAACATCTCAAAAGCAACATTAGAAGTTTAAAATTTATTATAAGGATAGCTTAAAGTACATGAAATTAAAATATACTCAATAACACACAAAAATGAGAAAGATTTTTAAACAAAAGCTACTTACCATCAACAAGAGATGGTATAGATCTTTCATTATCTGAGTTTGAGAAGAGAATCAATTCCTTGTTGATGAAATCATTGTAAGTCAAATGCTTTGTTGCTGTACCATACAAAAATTGCTAAGAAAAAAGTTATATAGCAATATTGTCATTATTACTGCATGAATTTTAGTCTCTTTCTCTTTCTTCCCCCAGATCACCACTCTTTATGACTAACCTCTGGTAAGCCATGTAACCTACGCTGTCTCCGATCTTCCATAAAATTTGTTAACCATTCTTTTCTGTCATCAATCTTCTTCTTACTGAATGCCTGAAAGATTCCAGGTAACAATTTCACACATTAAAAATAAAATAAATTTCATTATAAAACTAAAATGTATAAAGGCAAATAACTAATTATTAATTTTTGGGAAATTAAGGTTTTTCCCAATATGCTTTTATTAAAAATACACTTGCACAGAGATCTTTCAATTACAGAACCTATGAAAGCAGGGCATAATCTGGGGAATGGGGGGAGACACTAAGATGAACTATTTTGGGTATCAGAATTCAAAAGAGACTTATCACAGAAAACCAAGACTAGGAGAAAAGGTATGACAGGTAGAGGGATGGATATTAGGCAAGATTTTTAAAAATTAACTTTATTACCAAGGTAATGGCAGCATCATCTTCAGGACCAGCATATCTAAATAAGATGCGGTGCCTTTCCATATCAGCAAAATATTCCTTTGCTTCTTTAGCTGTACTGGTACCCAACCCTGCACAATTTAAAAAATAAAAGTGAAAATAAGGCAGACAGAGAAAGACAAACACTGGATGATCTCACTTATATGTAGAATCTAAAAGAAGTCGAACTCAGAAAGAGAGAACAGAATGGTGGTTGCCAGGGGCTATGGGGTGGGGGAAATGGGTCTGTCAAAAAGTACAAACTTTCAAGTTATAAGATGAGTAAGTTCTGGGGATCTAATGTACAGTGTGGTGCCTACAGTTAATAATACCATATTATATACTTGAAAATTGCTAAGAGAGTAGATCTTAAATGTTCTCTCTACAAAAAAAAAAAAAAAGGTAATTATGTGAGGTGATGGATGTGTTAATTAACTTGATTGTGGTAATAATTTCACAATGTATATGTATATCAAATCATGTTGTACACCTTAAATACATAAAATTTTATGTCAATTATACCTGAATAAAGCTGAAAAAAAATTTTTTTAAGTGAATCACGAACATCACTGGCTGTTCAAAATCATTAGGTAAAAAGCTGATGCATCAAGCTGGCAACACTTGTACCAACTGATCAATTTTGACAAAGAAAAACCAGATATTACATGCCTCCTAACATAAGTACACAATGCCAACTACTAAATGTTTTTGCCATATAAATCTAATCCAAATCTGATCACGCCTCCAATTTAACTACCTATTAACAGAAAATAAGGGGCAGAGAAACATGCTACATATTTAATGAAACTACAGGTATAGTCAGCAAAATCCAGAATGTGGGAAATTATAAAGGACAAACAATCCAACTTTTTTGAATAAAATCAAGGAAAAAATATGAAGAGAAACAATGTATTAAAATTTAAGAGACTTATCAACCAAATGCAATGTGTGGACCTCGTTTGGATCCTAACTGAAAAAGGAAAAAAAAAAAAAACCCACTATAATAATAAACAGTTTTAATACAATCAGGGGAATTATAACACTGACTAAATACTTAAGGTTATAAAGAAAGGTATTATAACAGTATTATTGACATTTTTTAAAAATTATTTTAGCAATACATACTAACTTATTATAGAAGTAATATAATGTCTGGAAGTTATTTCAAACTAATGGGGTGGCAATGAGAATAGTTTAGATGAAACAAGATTGGCCATGAAATGGTGACTGTTTAAATACATGGGAAGCCCATTACACTACTCTACTTTTATAAAATTTTCCATAACAATTTTTTAAATATCAGCAATAACTGTTTTTGAAGTCTAAAAGTGACAAACTTTCAAAATATTTTATAATACTCTCATAAAAATAAATTTATTTCAGTAGTAACTTCACAAAATTTAAGTATTTTAAAATACAAACCTTTGTAGTATTTTATTTTCCAGGCCTTCTGGTTTTCTATATGTTTCTTCCACTCATCAAATTCAGGAATACTGTAGAAGGAAAGTTCCTGCTTATTTTTGCTAGCCTTAAGTTAATAAAAAAATAAATAAAAATTAGTTTTTCTGCTACCCTTTAAGACAAAAGTATAAAAATATATTAATGTAAATAGTACCTTTACAATAGGAGTAATGAACTCTTCAAGAAAACCATGCTTCAAAAGTGATGGCCAATTGTGATGGATGAAATTAATAAGCAGGCCTTTTATGTGAGAACCATCTTGATCCTAAATGTTAGTAAAGAGTGATATGATAATTTTATGAACTATAATGACTTATATAGCCAAATTTTAAAATGTACGAATGCAGCAAAGAGGCAAGATTCCATTCAAATTTTAGAACTGCATTTTACAAAAGAGTAGATATTATTCTTTAGATGATCACAGTAAAGAACTTTTTCTTAAAATTCAAATAAAGAACGTAGCCAGTGATAGGCTGGAGCTTCCTGTCATTATACAAAATATACTATCATTATATCTGTTTTATGGTTTACCCAGATTTCACCAAGAGAATGATTTAAGGATAGAAATACATAAAACATGGTTATAATGCCACTTCACTGGGTAATTTTGAAGAAGAAATCCATGAAGTACAGGTATTCACAAGTCTTCCCTTAACATAAAAACTGCTAAATTTTTGCTTAAAACTATATACCAGCTTTTTCAGTTGAAGATTTTCTCTACAAATGCTTTTAGAGTATATAAGAGACAAGCAGTTGGATACATATGAAATTCTTCCTTTTCAATTTCCTAGTTCTTTCCTAATTACTGTTATTTTACTATTCAAGTCCTTCTAGTTTTTGTGCATCCCAAATTATGCCATCACATACAAATATTAACCATTATCCTATTGATTAATCTTTCTCACTTATAAATTTCATTATTTCCTTCCTACTTATAGGTAAGCTTCAACCCCATAATACTACTTTGTGCTCTCCTCTTCTCATATTTATTGCATTTAAAAACACTTTTTTTTTTTTTGTGAGGGAGACCAGCCCTGAGCTAATATCTGATGCTGATTCTCCTCTTTTTTGCTGAGGAAGATTGGCCCTTAGCTAACCTCTGTGGCCATCTTCCTCTACTTTATATGGGATGCCACCACAGCATGGCTTGACAAGCGGTGCATCGGTGCATACCCGGGATCTGAACCGGCGAACTCCCGGCCACCGAAGCAGAGCACATGCACTTAACTGCTTGTGCCACAGGGCCAGCCCCAAAACATTTTTAAAATAACTAACCAAAAAGATGGTTACCCAATAAATTAGATCATGTAAAATGTGCTTCACACGAACAGTGCCATTAAACAATGTTTTTCCCCCTTGATGTACAATCACTTTCACTTGTATTATCTTACAGCAAGTCTCGTGAAACAAATATCAAAAGGATACTCTAAAAAAGATGAGTTTTAAATATGTGGCAACCTTTAAACCAACCTGATCAGTCATAATCATAATCTTTCCATAGCGTAAAGTTTTCAGGGATTCTGCATCATCATAACTTTTCTTGTATTGTAGACCAACTATTTTAATAATATTGTTTATTTCTGCATTTTCCATGATCTGTTCAAAAAGGAAAAAAATTTTAAGTATTTTAAAGTGTTGAAATATACAAAAAGTGAGTCAGAATTTACATTTAAAAATTCAACAATTTTAGCAAAGTATTAAAATGTCATCCATACGTGGGGGTATATATATATACAGATATATACCTGTTTATGAGAAGCTTCCCGTACATTAAGAATTTTTCCTCTGAGGGGAAAGACTCCATATCTGTCTCGCCCAATCACACCTAATCCAGACACAGCCAGCGATTTGGCAGAGTCTCCCTCCGTTAGTATCAGTGTGCACTCCAGGGAATGTTTGCCACCTGAGAGAAATTAAAAATGATATATACTCCAAATTCCTCAATTTTACCAATGAGAAAAATGAAGCCAGAAAAATTAATAATCATGATGATACTGAAAGACTGTAAGAGTCATCGTACATTATGCTCAGTACGTTTAATTATTAAGTATATTTTATTGAATTCCTATCCCCTGAAAATTAATAATATGTGGTACATGTGGCAATTTTCATGAAATAAAATTATACTCTGAACATAAAATCCTATAGTCTAACTCTATGTGAAAAATGAAAATTTTCTATAACTGGATAAATAAAAACTTAAAATCTTAAAAAAAAAATCCAAATCTTACCTGCATCATTAGCATCATCCAGTTTGGGAATACCTTTGATTTTACTGTACTTTACTGATGAACACTTCTTGTTCAACTGAGTCTGAGCCTTAAATTTCACCCAGTTCAGGATACTTTCTACAATGCCACAGTTAGAGGCCTAAAAATCAAAGAATAATAATACACAAACAAGCCACAAGTTCATACACTTAGCTAAAATTTATGTGATACTTGTAATCTGTGCAATTATAAGGCAAAACAATAATGGTGATGATAATAATAATATACGCTGGTAAATTTTACTCTAACTACAGTAAAACTAATTCAGGCAGCTATACACAATGATCTATTGTACTGAAATATAAACACATGAAAAAAGGGTGACTTTACCACATATGAAAAAATTTTACTATAATAAACTCCATGAGAAATATACATGGCTTTTGTTACAAGCTAATTCTGTTAAAATTAACTGAGTAAAAGATGATCCACCCATGAATTTACTAGCTGGGAAATTCTAGATACTGACATTTCTGATATCCCTTAATATAAAAATGTGAATCTGCAATTCACTATGACAAAAATATTTAACATGAAGGGAATAGTAGGATAAACTCAAGAACTTATGAATAGTCCTTATTCTTTAAAAAGTTTGGTAACGAGGATTTCAACATTATATTTTGTGTGTCACTCTGCAGTGAATCAATGTTTGACAAGAAAAAGAAAAAAAGAAAAAAGAAAAAAAGTGAAGCTTCTCCAAGTTGGAGTTATTTTCATATTCCTGGGTAGTTTGATTTTAGGTGTATGAGATAGTTTTCTGGAATATCTGAGATATAAAAAGAGGTGAGACATAAAAAGAGGCATTACGTTTCCAAATATAAACTTAATCTGCCAAAAATGAAAAAGTATAAAATCTAAATCAAATCACTTCATAAAGAGAACAACTGTCATGAGAGCAGAAATTTAGGAAAGCATTAACATAGGGTCATTTGTATTCAGAATTCATTATGATCAGATCCAAAGTACTATTTCTAAGGCCTTAAGCTAGAACCTAAAAAACAATTTTTGTTTTTGTTTGTGAGAACCTACCTTTGAAATTCCAATACTGGAATTTGATAAATATGTTATCTTTATCACAATTACACGATACTCCTCCACCAAATTATAACCTTCCAAAGAGGAGAGGCTGTGATTTATTCATCTTTACATTCCCAGTGCAAACATATTGAAAGGCACTTTATTTTTTTAATTTTTTTTTTTTTATTTTTTAATTTTTTTTTTTCCCCCAAAGCCCCAGTAGATAGTTGTATGTCATAGTTGCACAGCCTTCTAGTTGCTGTATGTGGGACGCGGCCTCAGCATGGCTGGAGAAGCGGTGCGTCGGTGCGCGCCCGGGATCCGAACCTCGGGCCGCCAGCAGCAGAGTGAGCGCACTTAACCGATAAGCCACGGGGCCGGCCCCTGAAAGGCACTTTAATATGTTTACTTAATATATATTTACTGACAGTATTGCTGAACAAGGGAACTGAGGCAAATCTTGCTTATATACAACAGATTATGAGAAGTTACTAGCAGCCACAAGGCTCAGTTATAAATCTAAGATTTATTATTTATTGTACTCTCACATTGTTTTAGAAAGGTTAAGGTGGCCTAAATAAATATGTGCAAAGTAATATAAAATTTTAAAATATGTAGAATACGGTAAATTTTATGTTATGCATATGTTACCACGATTTAAAAAAAACTACATAGAGGTAAAAATCAGTAGATGAGGTTGAAATGAGTAGAAAAGATGAAATCAGGAGTCCTATAAGGAGCTAGATATTTGTTGGAGGGAAATCTGGTTTTATAACGCCCAATGCAAAACACAATTAGTTACATGATTCCCTACCTTAAATCTTGGCAAAATAATCAATTGTTTTATGAAACAACGTTTACCCTTTTCAGAATTTTCAGGTTTTCAGAATTAAGTGTATTAGTTTGTAGTATAAGTATGCTTATACCCACAGTTAATATAAGAGAGAAAGTAATCACAAATAGAATAAATCAAGAAAACTACTTAACTCAGTAAAAACACACTCAAAAATAATAAATTTTACTCACCGCTTTAAAAAATTTTTCTGACAGTTGGCATTTGGACCCAAAACTTTTGGGCTGCAGAGTCATGTTTTCCTTAGTCTGAGAATCAAAAGTTGGATTTTCAATAAGGCAGTTAATAAAAACCCATATATGGTTTTTTACCTGTTGAAAACATACCAAAAAAAGGTCAACGTCAGAACCAATATTATTTAATAATTCAACAGAATATATAAAGCATCACTTACTTGAAAAGGTTTCACTGATACACCAGCTTTGTTCTTTTTCTTAACTACTTCAATCAGTTTACCGACAACTTGATCTACTACATAATCCACATGTCGTCCACCCTAAAGAGGAAAACAAAATAGAATCTGAAATCTTCTATAGTTAGGGTAGCAAAATACATACATCTTCTTTTTTTTCTAGAACGAGCATTTAATCTTCACAACAACTTTGTGAAATCAGTATTAACCCTATTTTCCAGAGGAGTAATATGAGTCTCAGATGACAGAGTTGGGATTTAAAAAATAAGGTCTTTTTGGCCATAGAGCCAATTAGCCAACTCCATATAACTCCATGCAAAGTAAAAACAATCAAATAAAAAAAAAAGACAGGTTGGGCCGGCCCCGTGGCTTAGCGGTTAAGTGCGTGCTCTCCGCTGCCGGCGGCCCGGGTTCGGATCCCGGGTGCGCACCGAGGCACCGCTCCTCCGGCCATGCTGAGGCCGCATCCCACATACAGCAACTAGAAGGATGTGCAGCTATGACAGACAACTATGTACTGGGGCTTTGGGGGAAAAATAAATAAATAAAATCTTTAAAAAAAAAAAAAAAAAAAAAAAAAAAAAAAAAAAAAAAAACAGGGAAGTGAAATGAATACTGGTATGGTGGTGGTAATAACACAAGATTTAAACTTAGGGACTGTGGCAGCCATTGCCAGTTGTCCATCCAATATCCATTCTCCCCTTTTACTTTATTGATAAACCCAAAATTTGTTTATTTTTAACTGGCAACATGTCCAATTAAAAAGATTCACTAATTTAGACTCCCTTGCAGCCAGAGGTAGCCACTTGAGCCAGTTCTAGCCACAGATGTTAGCAGACGTCTGCTACGTGGGGCCTCCAGGAAAGCTATTGTATTCCTGATAAAAAAGGAGAGATTTAGCTGGCATATGCATTTGCCCAACCCCATTCTCTCTTCCTAGAACTTGGAAATCAGGCATAGAGGTACAACAGGCATCTTAAAGGCATGCGAATGAAAGCCACATGCTAGGGGTGTCAGAAAAGAAAGACAAAAAGAGCACAGGTCCCTGATGACATTGTGGAGTCACAGTACCAGACTAAGACTTCCAACCCCCTAGTCCCCAGTTATTAGAGGAAAAATAAAACCTGTACATGTTTACACCACTACATATTAGGTTTCTGTTACATAAAACAAAATGCAATCATAACTGATGTAGGATTTCTGTTGACTAGAGAAAGTGATGTTAGGTTATAAAAAACATTGAACATTAAAAAAATAAATTAAAACTTGAACAAGAGTGACAGAGTGACAAATCACTGCTTTAGATTATTCTAGGATACATGCTTATATTGCCTAATACTTGATTATGGTCAATGGACAAATGCCTTTAGATAAGAAGAATTTCATTTGATTTTGAAATCCAAAAGCCTATAAAAGAGGGTTCAAACTCCTTAAAATGACAGATAATACGTTCCACAATCTGACCCCCAAACAGACTCAACTCCTGTGATTCTTTATTTTACACTTTAAACTCAGAACACAGAATAAGGAATTTGTTATCATTCAAAATTTCATAAAATATAAATGTATTCAACTTTAAACACTAATCATTATAAACTTATTTCTCAATGGATTTTTCAAATAATTTGTAAGACAGCCATTTCATAGAAAATAAGCTTTCATTTTCATGAGTCAATTTTGATTTGACAAAAGCAAGATCTGGGTTTTTTTGTTGTTGTTGTTTATTTTGTTGCTTTTAATGAAGCATTGTTCTACCACTGACTTGGAAACAAAGAATTAGCATAATTACTTTTGTTGTTGCAATACTATTTACAAAGCTGATTTGCTGGAATCCTTTTTCACTCAATGTGAGACAAACATCCCATCTTTCATTTGCAAGTTCATGAATAACTTTCAAGGCCACTCCAGTTTCATCCAATTTGTCTTTCACGTAAAGATCTACATAACTGCGAAATCCATTAACCTATTAATTTGAGAAACAAAAACAATAAATAATTAACCTTATATTGGCAGCTCAACTAGGTGAATGCCATCAAGTACTTTCATATGTTCATTTCCCCCCATTCACAATAGCTCTTACTCTGCAGATGTAAATCTTCATGACTTCCCCTATTCTACTCCCTGATCCTTGCTCTTTAAAAAGGAATTCATTTCCATACGTACTTGATAAAGAGAGGTTATGAAAGGACAGCTGGACAGGTAAATTATTATAAAATCTTTCAAAAGTTTAAGTTTTTAAAATGACAAAGTAGACTTCCAGTTTGAGTTCAGACATGTAGAAGGATGAAAAAAAAAAAAAACAAAAACAGAAGGGCTTCTGCCCTTACAAGAACACAGCTGTTCAGACACCAAACAGATTTTTCATGAACCCTCAAAAAATTGAGATCACGGAAGCTGGCCATCCTGAGTCTGAAGAGAGAAGCTGGCCATCCTGAATCTGAAGAGAGACAGGTGTCTTTAGGAAGACACAGAACCTATGCATTTTGCTTAACTAGGGCAGAAGCTACCTAGTGTCATATAAGCCAGTAGGAACATTAAGCCAGAAATGTTGACAAATTGCTATTGGACAAGTGTGGACTAGTATAAGTGTGTGAAGCACCGGCTGTAGTCATCAAGGGTTCCTGTTCTTTTGCAGGCTTTTCCTCCAAGAACCCCAGCAGGTCCTCACAGGGAAGATCCGAGAGAATTTAGAAAAAGTGCTCCCCATGGTGCTGGCTGGAGGAGGATAACAGCAGCCACTGGGAATTCCACCCAAACCCATCTCTCTTACCACAAAAAAAGCTTAATTTGCAGGGAGATGGATACTGCTGGAGAGCACTGGTTAAATTTCACTGTAGCTGGAATAAAGTAGTTCTGCCCATCCCCACCCCATCCCCACCCCACCCCTTCCCCATCTCATTTTTAAGTTAAAAAGGAAAAAAAAAAAAAAAGGCTTATTCTGCAGGACAGGGAGCCTAAAAGATACCAAATAAGAACTCTGATGGATACCTGCTGCAGCTAGGGGAAGAGAATAGAGGGCAGAGGAAAAATCTCTACCTCTAGAGGAGGGGTAGAAACACTTGTGAAGACCAAACTCCTGAGACACAAGGCCCACTGTGCACTCAAAAGTCTGAGACCTAATCAGACATGAGAGTCTCTCACAACCTACCACTGTGCTAACAGGCCTCCAGTAATAACAGTGGGTATCAGCTGGAAGAGTTACAAGAGACAGACCCTCCTTGAGGGGCAGCTCAAAGGGAAGGCCCAAAGCAAAGAGGAAAGAAAAAACAAGGAAGAATTTGAAGTCTCTGGTGCCCATAGCAACAACAAACCCCAACACTAGCAAACTATTGCAACAATAAACTGCAAACACAGCCCATCTCCTATAGAGATTAACATAAATCCTCATACTAAAGATACTCCATATCTACTACCCTATACAAAATAGCTTATTTTCAGCAAAACTTACCAGGCATGACAAAAGGCAAGAAAACACACTGTCTGAAAAGACAAAGCAATCATCAGAACCAGACTCAGACATGTCACAGATGTTTTAATTAGCAGATAGGGCGTTTAAAATAACTATGATTTATATTTTAAAGGCTCTAATGGAAAAGGTAAACAACATGTAACTTTAGCATAGAATGGAAGCTATAAAAACGAATCAAAGAGAAATGCTAGAAGTCAAAAACAGTAGAGGATATGAAGAATGCCTTCAGCAGGCTCATCAGTAGACTTGACACAGTAGAGGAAAAGATCAGTGAACTTGAAAATAGGGCAACAGAAATTAAACAAAGTGAAACACAAAGAGAAAACAGAGTGAATAAAGCAAAGCAAAACATCCAAGATCTTGGGACAATACCAAACCGTATAACATATGCATACTTAGAATACGAGAAGGAAAAAAAAGAGCAGTGCAGAGGAAATATTTGAAGAAATAATGGTCAAAAATTTTCCAAAATTTGTGACAGACACCAAACAACAGATCCAAGAAGCTCAGAAAACACCAAACAGAATAAATGTAAAAAAAAAAAAAAAAACCCCACCAAAAAAAACAAAGCACAAAACCACATACACACCTAAGCATATAGCATATTCAAAAAACAAAAGACAAAGAGAAAATCTTCAAGGCAGCCAGAGGAAAAAGAAACACCTTACCAGCAGAGGAAGGGGGATATGAACTACAGCAGACGTCTCATCAGAAACCACGCAACCAAGAAAACAATGGAGTGACATCTTTAAAGTACTGAAAAAAAAGAAACTGCTAACCCATAATTCTATATCCAGTGAAATTCTATATCCTTTGAAAGTGAAGGAAAATAAAGATTCTCTCAGACAAACATAAACTGAGGGAATCTATTGCCAGCAGGCCTACCCTACAAGAAATGTTAAAGGAAGATCTCCAGGCAGAAGGAATATGATTAAGATCAGAAACTTAGACCTACACCAAGAAATTAAGAGCACTGGAAATGGAACAAATGAAGGTAAAAATATAATGCTTCATTGTATTTTTGATTGCTCTAAAAGATAACTGACTGCTTAAAGCATTAATAACAATGTCACCAATTGTGGGAAAATTTTTGCCATCATCTTTTCCAATATGTCTTCTGCCTCATTCTCTTTCTTCTTCTTCTGGTGTTTATAGCATATGTAAAAGTGAAATGTATGATGACAATGACACAAGGGATAGCAGGGAGAACCTGGGGATATACTGTTATAAAGTCCTTTCACTACACATGAAGTGATAAATTATTTGAGGGTAGACTCAAACCATTTACAAGTATATATTTTGAACCCTAGGGCAAGCACTAAAAAACGTTTTAAAAAGAGGTATAATAAGTAAACAAAGGAGATAAAACGGAATCATAAAAAATTGCTTAATTAAAACCAGAAAAGGAAGAATAAGAGAAAATAAGAAACAAAGAACAAATACAATGAAAAGAAAATAGCTAGCAAGGTGGTAAATTTTAATCCAAATATATCAATAATCGCTGTAAATGTGAATCATCTAAACACAACAGTTAAAAGAAAGAGATTATCAGATTAGATTTAAAAAGCAAGATCTAACTATAAGCTGTCTACAAAATAACAAAGCATTAACTATTTTAGAAGACACTTACAGGCAACTTCTTTCCATTAAACATGACCTTGACCCCTTTGCATGAACCAGCCAAATCATAAGCTCTTCTGGTCATAAGGGCCACAATATCCTTATCAAGTTTTTCCATTTTAAATTTGGACAGATCTGGTTGGAATGTTATGCATGTGTAATCTTCACCATCAAAATGTTTAATTTTGGCTTCAGAAGTCTTCATCATATTATTCATCCATGTCTTTAAAAGAAAAAATATTCAAATGTACAACTGAAATTTAACAATGTTATAAACTATTATGACCTCAATAAAATAAAAAAAGAAAAAATATTCAAATATTTCTATAATGCTTCTGTATTTCATAACACATAAAGACTCAGCTCATGAAATACGTTCATTTACCACAACTATATCCATTTTCCAGCTTCACAACAAATCAAACAAATCCTTGAAACTGATACTATTAGAGATGAAAAAATTTGAAATATTACTATTATAACAACCTCATGTTGAAATAAGCAAAGTAAACTGCACAACTTTATACACTGTTAGTAAAATATTTTTCAAATTCTTCAACATGATCATACAGAATTTTACAAAAATAAATAGGTATGATGCTTTTCCTGACAAAATTATTTTAGCTTATGTAAAATTTCAAACTATTTTCAAAGACCTACAGAGTAAAAGAAGGTAACATTTTGAACTATGAATTTGATGAATCAATGAAGAATTTTTCAAACATGTTAAGTGGATGCATTTCAATTAGCCTATGAGGTTCAGGTCATTTTCACTAATGCTTAACTAGGTTAAAGGACAGGTCTGTTAAATAAAGCATTTTGTTTTAAAGGAATGGGAGAAAGACAGGCTTATATAAAATCTCCCATGCATTCTGAAGTCTTTTTACTCTGATGACTTGCTTAATGCTTTAAAAAAAAGTTATATATGTATCATTGCAATTTACCTAAGGTTCTATTATCTTGGCAAAGCAACAACACATGATTATTAAAAAAAAAAAAAAAGAATTAGACACATTTCTATCATACCTGCTTAAAACTATGTTTGTATTCTTTGCAAGCAGTCTCTACTGTAAACTTTGTACTGAAAATATTACAAAGTTTTGCACCATAACCATTACGACCACCTGTAAGAACAATTAAATGTGAAAGGTTTAATGAAAATGACTTTAAAGGAACTTTGTTAACTTACCTACCATAGGGCAGAGTTGTTGCAAAACAGTTCCACTTATTACATTATCTTAACAATCACTGATTGAATATTTTAGAGTATAGATTTTTTTATTTAAAGAAAAATACAATTAAGATTTAGCACATACAGTAATATAATTAAAAAACACATTTTATAGATTCATTATCTTCATCACAATTTCAAAAAAGTTAAGCTTGGTATCTCCTATAATCCAGTAAGTTCATGTGAGTATGAAATGTGAGCTTTCTATCAAAGTCACTTCTCTATTACAAAATTTTAATCCTAGAGCCTTGGTTTTGGGAAAAAAACAACAAAACAAAAAAAACTATCAACTACTTGGGCAATGTAAATAAGGAGGAAAACATCTGGGTTTGGTCAAAGTACTTTCAACTATATTTACAGAGTCTAGACTTTCAAACTTGACTCTCTTAAAGAAAACAGTTTAAAAGTAATTTAATTGATACCAAAAGACACGGTGCTTATGTAATAATAAATTCACATATATAGGAATCATACGTTTTACTGTCATCAGTACTCTAATTCAAAACTCAAACTGTCAACCAGCTTAGAGTTCCAAGAGTTCTAGCATAAGTAGATGTACTATCACAGTTAAGCTTTAAAATGTCTCTGTCAACTCTCATACACTGCTGGTGGGAATGCAAACTGGTGCAGCCACTATGGAAAACAGTATGCAGATTCCTCAAAAAATCAAGGATAGAACTACCATATGATCCAGCTATTCCACTGCTGGGTATTTATCCAAAGAACTTGAAAACACCAATGCATAAAGATACATGCAGCCCTGTGTTCACTGCAGCGTTATTCACAATAGCCAAGACTTGGAAGCAACCTAAGTGCCCATCAAGGAACGAATGGATAAAGAAGATGTGGTATATATACACAATGAAATACTACTCAGCCACAAGAAATGATGAAATCCAGCCATTTGTGACAACATGGACGGACATTGAGGGTATTATGCAAAGTGAAATAAGTCAGAGGGAGAAGGTCAAATACCGTATGATTTGCTTCATTAAGTAGTAGATAATAACAACAATAAACAAACACATAGAAACAGAGATTGGATTGGTGGTTACCAGAAGGGAAGGGGGGAGGGAGGAGGGCGAAAGGGATAATTCGGCACATGTGTGTGGTGATGGGTTGTAATTAGTATTCGGGTGGTGAACATGATGTAAGCTACGCAGAAATAGAAGTATAATGATGTACACCTGAAATTTATACAATGTTATAAACCAATGATACTGCAATAAACAAAAAATTAAAATAAATAAATAAATAAAATGTCTCAGACTATAATCAAGACAACACTTATACATAGTAGATTTTTATAGATATTAATTCTGAAAAGTATTTTCTCACAACAAAACTACTTTTTTCTGTAATATTTTATATAGGAATAGTAAAAGACTATGTTAGGAGAGCAATATTTTTCAATAAAAATTCTAATCAGCCATTTAGACTTTACCTGTTACTTTTTTCTCATCATCGTCATAGTTACTGGATGTTAAAAGCTGTCCAAAAATTAACGCAGGAACATAAACTTTCTCTACTTTGTGTTCTACTACTGGAATGCCTTTCCCATTATTCCAAATGCTTATAATGTTAGATTCACTGTAAATAAACAAGCAGAGTTTAGAGCTGAAAACAGTGTAAAGATACATTAATTAATTTCCATAAAAATTAAAGTAATCCAGAATAAACCTGAGTGATTATAAGCAAAACGCCAGCCATTACCAATTGGAAGACACTCACTCATCTTTCATGAAAATACTTGCTGAGGACAGACTTTTCTATCCCCGAATCATAACTCAAATTAGGATTACTAAGATCTGCAAGTAATACTGCAAAATTTCTCAGGAAAAGAAACTCTTCTCAACCTCTCAGAAAATAGTAAAAACGATGAAGCTTTTACAAGAAGTCAGCTATAGATTCCATTTTCTTTTCACCTACATTAGCCATGATCGTCCCTCTACCAGTATACCACCTGTGAACTACAAGCTCCACAGAGGCAACAGCCATTGCCATTCTCATTTCCTACCTAACTGCTGCAGCAGTACAGACAAAAAAAGAACGAACAGCCTTAAATGTGTTCCTAAATGTCAGAAGGTTGTTAGTATTGTGGCAGTCATTGTCATAAAACTAATTTTAATGGCTTTTTAATATGTAGATATTACCTATTCTAGGGCACTTAGGCTTTTCTATCATAAAACCATCCATTTTAGCCCTGAATGTTATGGAGTGGAGGCTCCTATAGCTAACAGCAACTTGACATAGGCAGCAGTCCTGATGGAAAATTTTGCCTGCCCTATTGTTTTGAGTAATATATACTATGATGCCTTTACCCATTGAAGAGCCAATTTGCAAAGAAACACAGCTTAATAACACTGAGAATTGGCTTAAAAAGCTACCATTTGCCAATCTGATTCACAATTATTCTTAGACACACTGTTTCATTCACACATACATACCTTAAGCTCTCAAGAGTTATTAGAAGTAGTTATTACAACTTGAAAAATTATTACAAAAGCCAAAATGAAAATCGAAGATCCAGGGGGAAATTAATTAATTAAATCAAAAAAGTAAAAAAAAGACAAACTAAAAAATAACTTTTAACACATCATCTTCTTTCCCCAAATCAGCAACCAACTTTTCTTTCCCTCACTCTCCAACACAGGTTCAATTCTCTGAATCTCTTAGGCTCAAATTTTGATACCGTTTTTTATTCGTATCTATTGATCATTCTCTAGAGTCATTAGTCATCAAGACTTGTTAGTTTGTCCTATTAGATTCATTTCATATCAGTATCAGTCCTTTCTTCATTCCAAATGCCAGTATATGAGCCTAGATAGACTAATACCACTTTAAACATTGATTACTGCAACAGTATCCTTGCTAGCCACTCCCCTTAAATATATTCTGCATAACTATGATGGACTTACTACAGCTTTCATAACACTATTTTTTGCTCCAGAACACAGCAGTAGTTCCACATTTTCTATATAATCAAGCTTATATTCCTCTACTACATGTTCAAGGCCCATTACCCACATCCCTACTTATAGTCAAATTTAATTGCCACTATTCTGCAACATGCATCTTATTTTTCCTTCAGGTCAGTTTTATTACTTGTCAATGTTCATTCCCAATTCTTCCATTTCTTTGTTTATTGGTCTTTCCCTTGCCTATAATGTATTTTTCCTCTCTTTGTCCGGCCAAATTTTACCCTAACTTCGAGCATCAGTTTGACTTCACTTCTCCATTAAGCCTTTTACCCAGCCTATAGCAATGTTTTCCAACCCTCCTTCTATTGAGACTAGCCAAAAATCTAAATTATTTACTGGGGACCTCAGGAGACAATTAGCTTATCTCACTTGTGTGTAAACACTCTACAGAATACACAGCTGAATATTTAAGTATGTAACAGTCTCAAATTGCCTATTGTACTTTCACTTGTGTGTCCTATCTTCAGAGGTAAAAACAGTGGACCTTAGAAACAAGGGCCACTACTTTTTTAGACTTCCAAATAATTCCTAGCTTGGGCTTAAAACCTATAATTTATGAAGTATATATTTTCTAAAGAAACTTCATGGAGCTTAAAACTAATAGATAAGAATTCTGAAGGAAATAAAGAAAGGCAATGAATGGAAAATTACAGATCTTAAACATCTCAGAATGACATAAAAGTCAATATACTCTTGGGAAAACCTTTAAAAATGTTTTCATTCTATTTAGCATATATGGTACTATAATTAAGGTAGGCATTTTATAAATTCATTATCTTCATCACAGTTTCAAAAAAAAATAAGACTTGATATCTCCTACATTCAATAAGCCTATATGAGTATGAAATTTGAACTTTCTATCAAAGTCACTTTCCTATTACAAAATTTAAATCTTATATCACTTCCCAGATCTGGTCTTTATTTCTGTAATCTCGAAACAATGATTCAGAATCCTATAACTATTCTTTGCTCCATCAATAATCGTCACAGAAATATTAGGAAAAAGAATACTGTGTTTGAATAAGCTACAAATAAAGTTTCAAAATAATTAAAGCTAAAAAGAAACCTGGAAAATAATCTAAATATCCAATATTAATCAACTGGAAAGAGATTAAATAAATTATGATATATGGACATAATAAAATACCTAGGAATAGTTAAAAAGAATTAAGTAGATCTATCTAAGTTAATAAGACAGGCTGTCCACAATATGTCAAATAAAAACAGAAAAATATAAAATAGTATATATATTATAATCCCACTTTTTTTCAGGGGAAGATTCGCCCTAAGCTAATACCTATTGACAATCTTCCTCCTTTTTGCTTCCTTTTTTCCACCCCCAAAGCCCCAGTACATAGGTGTGTATAGTTGTAAGTTCTTTTGGTTCTTCTGTATGAGCCACCACCACAGCATAGCTACTGACAGACAAGCGGTGTGGTTCCGCGCCCAGGAACCAAACCCAGGCCACCGAAGTGGAGCGCACTGAACTGCTAGGCCATCAGGGCTAGCTCTATAATCCCACTTTTTAAAAAATAGAAATGTACATGTATATATATTTCAGTATGAGTGTGTATTATTTTTTGAAAGCTACAGTTTTAAGAGTTTCAACCCTAAATCAGCAAGAATACTTAAGCTAGAAGAATAGTTAGAACCCTGGTTAATGCACTTGCCATGTTTGTTTTTAATCAGATAGATGCCAGCAAATAAGTTGTTTCAATGCTAACCATAATGTTATATCATTTAATGGGTTTTAAGCTCCCCTGTAAGAAGTTGCTTCAAATTCTCTAATTTTCTAAAAAGCTGTCCAAATTCTGCATGGCAACCCTTGCTAATCTATTCCTATGCCTTTTAAAGATTTTATTTATTTATTTTTCCCCCCAAAGCCCCAGTAGATAGTTGTATGTCATAGCTGCACATCCTTCTAGCTGCTGTATGTGGGACGCGGCATCCGCATGGCCAGAGAAGCAGCACGTCGGTGCACGGCCGGGATCCGAACCCGGGCCGCCAGCAGCGGAGCGCGAGCACTTAACCGCTAAGCCACGGGGCCGGCCCTCCTATGCCTTTTACAAGCACGGCTGTTTACTTAAATCTTATCCCCACACCACAGAGTACTCTCGAAAAAGAAAGACTAAGAGCTAAGCTGTGCTGTTCATCCTCTAGTTAACCTATTAACTATCAAAACTTAACCTCGCCTTTACACGAAGAGTTCAAGTACACACATACACAAAGAAAAAGAAAAATCTGTTATACACAAAAATGTTAAAAAGAATGAAACTCGAAGGATATCAAAAATGGACAGTAGAGAAAACTGGGTCAATGGAATAAACAGCATAACAGCACTTTTTCCCACTTGAATTCTGCTTTTAAAATGACTTCTTAAATTAGAAATCTAACTTACACAAAAATTACATCTCAAATAAAATTCATTTAAAAAAATAACATTAATTTTGTAATGTATGTAGTAAAGAAAAAATAAGGAATGACTTTACGGGAGGAAATTCACAAAAGACAAAATGTTAGGGTTAAAATTCAGAAATAAAATACAAATAAATAATAAAACATAAGGATCAGCAACAACTCCCAAAATGCTTGTCTATTGCCAATTTTAAATATATATATTATATATACTTTAATTAAAAGCAAGAGAAAGATTCAATCATCTCTCATCAATGATTTGTGAACAAAAAAAAGTAAAATAGGAAAACAGAGGTGAAAAATATATTACCCTTTCCCCCTTGAAGTAATTGACTATGAATTTTTGTTTTATATTGAAATAAAAGAACTTTCTAGCAGGAGTAGTTAAAATAACGTAGAGATACATAAGAAAAAAGAAACTGATATGATTGTCACTAACAACCAAATAAATTTAGTTGTAATTCTGTCATTCTTATGCCCATACAAAAATGTTTGTTGATTGAAAAGAGAGTTAAAGAGCAATAAAGGCACCAGTTACATAGAATTACTCTTTGTCCAGAATCTGTAATAAACTTAAAGGTAAAGAACATCACCAAGAGCCATTATTCGATCTACAGCATTGTTTTATAGCACTCCTTAATCACTTTGTTATGACAGGATTCTGTGTAAGCTGTTTTTTAAGTCCATGTTGTCAGATTAATGTGACCAAAACAATTAGGATAAAAGAATCAAACAATTATAACCACGTTCATCAAAAATGTATTTAAGGAAAGCCCCTTCTTCCTTAATTTTCAATCAGAATCTTTCAATTCTGAATTTTAAAAAAGCTTAGAGATATCAAACATTCAACATTTGGGCCAGCGCCTGCGGCTAGGGGTTAAGTTCAGCGCATTCCACTTCAGTGGCCCGGATTCCGTTCCCGGGCATGGACCTACACCACTCGTCCATCAGTGGCCATGCTGTGGCAGCAGCTCACATACAAAAAGAGGAAGATTGGCAACAGATGTTGGCTCAGGGAGAATCTTCCTCAGCAAAAAATATTCAACATCTACTACTCCTTACTAACTCTCCTAAAACATAGTAAATGATATTGTTTTAACTGACAATTTCCTAAATATGGAAGAAAAGGAATCTTGACAGTTAAAATTTCATTAAAACTATCTTAAACTTCTATATAAGCTATAACTTATAAGTGTCCTGTGCACCTTACCATATACGTTCTCAAGTATGTATTTATTATAGAAAGGATCCAAATGAAAAATAAATAAATAAGAAAAGAAAGAAAAAGAAAAATCAAGAACTTCAACAGCATAGTTATGTGGTAATGTTTTCATATAAGATACAGTTAACTTCATGGTGCAACCAAATATAAATTATATTTTTATTATATCATTAATCTCAACCATGCCATTTGAAAGTAGATTATTGACAGTATGGCTATAACTGAACTTTTAAATTTTCATGTTAGAGAAAAATCTTAAAATCATGCTAAATTACTAATTAGATTACAAAGGATAAATGTTTCACAAAAGACATGCTGGTGAAAACAGGATAAACGTAACAACTATATTTCTACCTTAAAACTGTATTTTCACTCCCTTTCAGTCCTCCAAAAAACTCACTGTAGTGAGATCTCATTAACTGAACACCTGGTATATATTCTATAATACCAGCAATTCCTAATTTACAAGTGATGTTATAAATAATGGAAAAGCCAAATGCTGACCATGAAAAGTAAATTTAACCCATAATGTAACTGGAATAGCACTATCAATAGCCCCTTTGAGTCCCAAAGCAAAGGTAAGAAAGAAAAGATCGAGTGATAACTCAAGCAGCTGAAACAGCATCCAGAGCATCAAAGGAAGAGAAAAATGGTCTCCAAGGGCTCCCATAAGGAAGTATTTTGGGGAAAAAGATTATGAATGACAGAGGAAACTAGAAGAGTACAGTATTCTGGCTAAAAGAAGCAAAAATAACAAGGTCTCAAGCAACAGGGAAACTAAGGAGTACTAACTGTATATATTATTCATTTGAGGAATATTCATAAGTTGGGAACTATCTTAATAAAACTTAGAATAAAAAATTAAACTTGAAATATACTTACGGATCAATAGAAACTTTAATACAGGTCATGTTCTTATCCCTCTGTTTATTATCAGCTGCATTAACTACAAAATTAATTTCAATGAGTAATAAAATATATAAAGTTATAACAATAAACAAATACATGGACACAACTGCATGTGCAACACTACTTAATATAAACATTTACATACGACAATAGTTAATGAAAATAATTACTGCTAACTTCTAATACAGAACCTTATTTTCCAAATAATATTCTTAAATTTTATATCACACCAAATTACTTTTATGTCTTCTACCACAAAACAAGAGCGGGGGATGATTCTGTGATATATAAAAACAAATAAATAAAGACAAACATCTGTAATTTACAACCCCCTAATCCAGGTCTAAAAGTAAAAAATTTGGTTTAATTATATTTTGGTAAGAATAATTTCTCTTGATCTCCTTCATAAACTAGTGATTTTATAGACAGATTGAGTTGCAACCAGTTATTTTTTAATTAGAAAGGCAAAGTCTTTAGAATCCTTAGAAATCAAAATTCTAAATCCTATGCACTATAAGTGATAATAATATATTTGCATACATTAATCACTACTTCACTAAAATTTGAACACAAGCTAGCTGTCAAACTGAACTTCAACCATAGAAGGACTATGTTCCTGTGTAACCTAAAAGTAAAACCGGGTGGACAACTGGGAGGCAAGAGTGAAAGTAACCAGTTTTACTCTCCTATCATTTTCCCAAAGACCAACCAGAAGAAGCTCAGAGAGACCCACACAACCCTACTGTCTAGGAAACCTTAAGTGGCACTGATGACGTGGCAGAGCACAGAGTTTATAGAAAGTCCTTGGCTTAAAAACATTTCCAAAGTGTAAGCATTCCCTAGGAGTCAATTAGGGATCCACACTTCACTGTGATTTAATTAATCGTGTGATTTGGAAAGGACAGAGATCATTTAGAACAATGGTTGTTAAACTTGACTGCCCAATAGAAATACCTGGTTTGTTGGTGAAAACAACGATTTTACCTGTCTCACCTCAAACTCCATAAATCTGCAAGGATCAGACCCTGTAATCTCTATTTTTAACATGCCCTCTCCCCCAGGTGACTAGGATGCTAGCAACCTCAGATGACAGCACATACAGGACTACAGACCAGCTTTGGGATTATTGATCAAATACAACACATTCATTTTACAGATGAACAAACTGAAATACAAAAATAGGATATGCAGATATGAAAATATTACAGCGATATATAAATTTTCTGAAGAACATTTATATTCAGTATAAAAGCCAGAGATATGCCTTTAAAATTTATACTGTAAGTCTGGCTTTACATATATAAGGACATTATAATGACATCAATAGAAACAGATGCATTAAATCTTAAGCAAGTACTCACCCAAAATTTCATCAAAGATCTTGTATAAACCTGGCACAAAGGTAACCTCTCTGCAATTCATTCCTACATCTTCATCATACACCCACATTAGCTGCATTGAGAGAAAAATTCAAAAGGACTTATGAAGGAAAAAAGTGTTTAGCATCAGTTTTACATAGTATAAACCCACATCTGTCATTTACTCTGTAAATACTTAGACCTTCAGTGTAGAAAAACATATACTGCTTCAGTGGTAATCAACCTCTCTGCATTCACATTCAGTTTAAATAGACTAAAATTGAGAAATTGTTCATTTTGTATCAAATGTGTATTCTTATTCATACATAAAATCAGCTTTAATATAAGGCAATAATAATTGTTAAAAACAGTATTTAAATAGAAAAAACCCAAAAATATCTTATATTTGCTTTATACCTTTACTTCATGCTTTATATTTTTCTATAGTATAAGGAGCACAGAGTAAATAATACAAACCTAGCATGACTTTGGAGTCAAAGAGACCTAGCTTTGAATCACAGCTCTTACTAAGTTGAGAGATCTGAGCAAGTTATTTAAATTTACTTAAACTTCAGTTTCCTCATCAATAAAACGGAGATAACACTACCTACTTCCCGAAATTGTTAGAATCAAACAAGATAATATGTGTAAGCCAAGTCCACGGTAAGCATTAAACAACAGTCATTAGTGTGTATGTATAAATTCTAGAATTTAAAGTAAAATACGCATGAACTTAAGGACTTTAAAAAAGTTCATAGCATCATTTTATTCTATACTTCTTACCTCTGATAGTTTTTATCTCCTAGCTTTTTTTAATCTCTAGTAGGAAATAAAGATATTTCTACCTCTCTTAGATCCCTCTCCCTACTTTGCTGATGACGACAGAGACATGAAATTATGTACTTACAAAGCATATAATCACAAAAATTCTATTAAAAAGTAGATATAGATAAACACCTCCTAATTTCAATAAAATTTAAAAAATAATTACCTGTGTCAATGGCTCCACTGACCCAATGTATGTATCAGGACGAAGGAGAATATGTTCAAGTTGTGTCTTTTTCTGATATACTCTCTCAACAGACAACTTCTTTGAAGGATCGTTTTTGTTTGCAGTTTCTAACTCTTCTTTTCTTGCAGCATTGTTCTGATCAAAAAGAGTCTAAAATTAACCAAAAAATCAAATTTAAATAACCTACCAAGGGGTAAACTAAAATGTATATGGATACATGACATAGATTTTCTTTTTAACAACAAAATTATCTTTCAGGCTCACTGATTTTTAAGTCCTAAAGAGAACCGAGGTCTATTTATTGACAGTCTACGTTTTTTTATAATACAGTGTGAAACTGCAGTTTTGACTAAGCCCAAAAGTAAGTAAGTATACATAGTCACCAAAATAGCTAGAACAGCCTACATCTATTCAATCCAGAAATATAAACATTTTCCCATTCTGTAAGATATCAAGTTAATTTTTGTAGTCCTCAAAACTTTCCAAGAAATGTGAGTTCTGTTCAGGTTATATATTCACAATAACTGAACCTGGCTGGCTACAGGGGTCCCAAAAGCTTCCAGATGTAAGTTCCCTGCCATTAAGCTACTGAAGATTATAGTAAAAAGTGGGCAAAAGTAACCCACATAAAATAGTAACCCATGTAGTTAGTATAAACTGATATAGCTGAAAACACTAAGCATGGTTTATGACATCTCAAAATTTACACTTCTGTAGATCATGCCAATAATTCCTTACACAGCAGTACTAGCTGCCCCATTACTAAGGCACCATATGATTCCAGTTTCTCTGCCAGTTCCAAGGAGGCAGAAGTTGGTGATCCTAATTCTAACCATTCCTACAGCATATAAGAATCCCAAACTCAAATTCTCAAGGTCTGGAGATTTCCCTGTCTTCTTCTTCTTTTTCAATTTTTAATTTTTTGCTGAGGAAGATTCACCGTGAGCTAACATCCGTTTCTGATCTTCCTCTTTTTTTTTTTTTTTTTTGCTTGAGGAAGATTAGATCTGAGCTAACATCTGTGCCAATTCTCCTCCCCTTTATATGTGGGATGCCTCCACAGCATGGCTGACAAGTGGTGTAGGTCTGTGCCTGGGATCTGAACCCGCAAACCCAGGCTGCCAAAGCACAGCGCACGAAACTTGAACCACTTGGCCACAGGGTCAGCCCCTTCCCTGTCTTCTTAATAGCAGCAGAGAAAAAACCTTTCTCCTGGAATTCCCTAATGCTAACAAATAAGACATCCTACTAAAAGAAAGGTATTATGATAGCCCGTTTTTTCAGAGTCAAAAAATAACTCAGATATAAGACACAATGAAAACCAAGGTATCTTCACAGGTCTTTGAAATTTAGTAGCAATGAACAATCAGAAGACAAACGATGGAAGAGAGAGAGAGAGATTTTGTGCATTTGAACAAGCAGTATACCACTTCAATTCAGGTCTTAGACAGCCATACCACCATCTTTAAAGTTACTATTTTAAAAAATATGTCGGGGCTGGCCCCATGGCATAGCAGTTAAGTGCGCGCGCTGCACTGCTGGCGGCCCAGGTTCGGCTCCGGGGCGTGCACCGACGCATTGCTTGTCAGGCCATGCTGTGACGGCGTCCCACATAAAGTGGAGGAAGATGGGCATGGATGTTACCCCACGGCCAGTCTTCCTCAGCAAAAAGAGGAGGATTGGCACAGATGTTAGCTCAGGGCTGATCTTCCTCACAAAAAAAAAAAAAAAAATTAAAAAATATGTCATCACATATTCTTTAAATGTATGTTTAAAAACCAAAATACATAACCTCTGAGTAGTCTAAACCAGAACAAGAATTGTAACATACAAACCCTATGGAAATTCAAACGTTAATTATAATCCTCCAATATCATCAATTTTCCATGAAATTAAAAAAATTTCAAAATAATAGCATTACAAATAACCTATTTTCTAGATTTTAAACTACCCTCTTATACATTCTTTCATTTATAAGGTTATCCATTAACACTGCTCGGAGTCAATTAATAATAGCTTTGGACAAAAGAAAATAAATCTGTTTCATGAAGTCCTCATATTCTATTTCTGTCGAGAGTTAGATGATGAACTAGCTGGCTAGAATTATGAACCGTATTTTAAAAATACAAGATGGTCTCCAAATTTCTAATTATGTTCCTTGCTTTTCATGATGAGATTATTGATTAATTTACAGAAACAAATCTAACAATAAAATATAACTGATTTTTTAAAATGAGTCCTCAGAATAGTTAGAAGAAAGTTTGTAATGACTAACATCACACCCTTTAAGAAAGTGCTTAGAGATGATAAATGCTATGGAATCAAAGGCGGTAACTTCTTACCATTACCTTAGAACTGTTTGCAATTATTGGCATGAAGTCCCGGAACATATAATAACCATGCAAATAAAGGCTTTCCTAACCCAGGCTACTCCTCCAAAACAAACTCCCTCACAAAGAAAACATTTTTAAGATTAGACTCAACCAGAGACTCATGTCTACATAATTTGGGCTTCCACATTTGGCCCTGATGAGTTACACTGAACTAAAGTGCACACCGGTATTAAAAAAACAGGGGTAAAGCCCTACCTCACTCCTTTTTCAAGAATTTACAACTTTTTCCACATCCCCTTACTACCAATTGCCACCTCTTCCTCTGAAATGGATATAGGAGAATAAGGAATGTTTGGCTTGCATCTACCACATCCCTATCAAGTTCAAAAACTTGTCATTCTTGCTAGGATAACGTCTCAAAAATCAGAGAACACGTGAAACGTAGTTGGCTTTATCAGATTCCTATTTGTAATTTTCTCTAGGAATAATATACAAATATTAGAAAATAAGCATGACTTAAAACATTCTATGCCAAAATATTTTTTCCTAAATATCATATGACAGGTGTTGAGGAAAGAAAAAGAGGTACCATTCTATTCAAAGTAATGAAAAGCATTAAGGAATACATATTATTTACAGACTATCATAATATAACAGATGTTTTGAGGTCATTTGCAGATATTTCAAATCAACCCTCAATTATGATATTAAATAATTGCTAAAACTTCATATAAAACTTTAAATCTGGATATTTCATTGAGTAAATATTTTTAGTTACCATACCAAAAAATATCTGTGTTAATAATAAACTTCTATTGCTATAACTTTTATATAAAAATTATATATAATCAAGTATTTTTAAATTAGCTTATTAAAGCTATACTGTTTAGTGAACAAAATTACAAGAGTACATATATAAAAAATATGAACCCACTTTCATTATAAAAAATTATACACAATATATACATGCATAGGAAAAAAACATGAAATATACTCAACAGAATATCAATAAAAATTATCTGTGAGAGACAGAAATGTAGGTCATTTTCATTTTCTTTTCTGATACACATTTTCTAATTTTCTATAATGAAAATATATAGAAGCATTTTAAAAGCTTATTAACTCATGTATGTGAAAACATAATTAAACTAGAATAAAACTGAAGGTTTATTTTTTCTAGAGGCACTGTTTATACTTACTTATTAATTCTGTAGCCCCAACTTTCTCACTAAAATCCAGGCAAAAAGGTAAGTGAAACCAAAATAAACAAGACTGGCAGCCTTGGCATAGTAGAAAGCAGAAATTAACACTGCAGTCAGATTTGTCTTTTACTTCTCCATTCTCAACAAATGGGAGTTTGCACTGCTCACTGGCTCACTAGCAACAAACAGAGGAGGGTCTCTACTGAGAGGTTCATAAGGCTTTCTGACAGAAACCTGGAATAAGGGTCTCTTTCAGCTCTTGTTTATTAGCAGAAAGTTGCCCCCTGAATAATGTCTAGGCCACCAAAAGTCAAAATCTGGGGGTAAGGGGAGAGAGGGAAACATCCCTCCCACCCCCCATTCAATGGGATGGTCCCATCCCTTGAACAGGTATAAATACAAACACTCTCGGACTGAGAACGAAGAAGTTAAATGAGAAAAATCTGTTGATCACCTTCCCTCCAGCTATTACCACTATCTCTATCTCCAAAAAAAGAAAAAGAAAAATGGTCACCCTGAGTGGCTCTTCAGTTTTAACAATATTGCTGATATTATTCAGAAAAGAGACCAAGAAATTAGTTTGAACAAAAACACACCAGCAAACTCATATCTACACATTTATAAAAGCACTCTCAATCTCACAGACGATAAAGGAGAGTGACATATATTTGACATCTGTAGGCTAAGAGAATTATGCTTATTTTAAACATTGAGAAGAAAGTGTCTTGTAATTAAAAATAATAATTTAACCTTTTTTTATTCTTATATGTTCTTAGTAATGTCTTGTACTATAGTAATAGCACTAAGTATTTCACATTGAATAAAAATTAACCATATGTCTTTAAAAATAATCAATTACCAAAAGCATTCTGAAAAAAAATTTCATTAAAGTTTGATAAAATAGAAAATTTATGATTTAAGTTTATTTGTAATTTATTTTACTGTCTTAATTTATGTGGATAAATTATCACAGTATTTATAGTAATAAATAATTCCAGCACCCAATTACACTAGAACCTAAGAAATCAGAGCAACATTTTCATTTCCACATAAAACTAAAGACAATGAAAATGTAAAATAACCTCATATTAAGATAAATATCCTCCACATATCTAAAAAAGGTGTTTTAATTCTATTCCTTGTGATTTACACATTTACAATACGATGATGCCATAAGTGACTTTTTCTAAAGTTCAAAAGCCTGCTGCCAAATTAAACAATGCATTATTGGGGATTTTTAAATTATAACAAAAACATCCAAATAATATATAAAATCTACTTTAACGTATTAATCTATTTTATAGCACTTTTGCAATACTGCTAACTCCTAATAAAAGAATATAGGTTTAAAACTTATCCAAGACTCAACCTTTATCAAGAATACTTCTCAACCACCAGAAGAGAAAAACATTCCAATAAAAGAAATCCCTTATTTCAGAATGAGTATGTACCAAGATCATTCTGTAAAAAGAAAGATTCTTCCATGCACAGAGTTGTCACCTGAGATATAGCAATTTGTGGCAATCACCCAGAGTTTCTGTTTTTCTGTGGGAGAATGAATTGCTGCCAAAGAGGGAAAAGGAGATGTTTTGCCAGTTGGTGCTAAAAAGGAACTGAGCCACTCATTCACATAATCAGCACAGAAATCTCACCATCACCAAGCCAACAAGAGCAGGACTAGCAAAAGCTTAGCAACAAATCTCTTCTATCTTCTATAAACGACTCTCTCAGACTTCACATTACCCTTTCGTAACATCTCCTCCCTTCTTTTCTCCCTCAAGGCTGCCATGCTTTAATGTTCATTTTAGCCATATTTCACCTATATAACAGTGGAGAGGGCCATGTTATCTATCCACCATTAATGAAAAGAAAAACCAACAATTTGTCTTTCATCTATGCTCCTCCAGAAATGCCCTCCAAAACCAAGGGACAAGGAGGGAAGTGGAAGATGAGGAAACTTACAATCATAAGGAATGCTTACAGGTCCACTGTGAAAATAAAAAATACACATTCTCTGAAAGACATCCAAATCAGAAAGGAAGAAGTAAAATTGTCACTATTTGCAAATGACATGATATTATATATAGAAAATCCTATACACTCCACCAAAAAACTATTAGAATAAATGAATTCAGTAAAGTTGCAGGATACAAAAATCAATATACAAAAATTTGTTGTATTTCTGTACACTAATAACGAACTATCAGAAAGAAAGAAAATAATCCCATTTACAATTGCATCAAAAATAATACAATATGTAGGAATAAATTTAACCAAGGAGGTGAAAGACCTGTACACTGAAAAGTATAAAACACTGATGAAAGAAACTGAAGAAGACACAAATAAATGGAAAGATATTCCGTGCTCACGGAATGGAAGAATTAATATTGTTAAAGTGTCCATACTATCCAAAGCAATCTACATATTCAGTGCAATCCCTATCAAAATTCCAAAGGCATTTTTCACAGAAATAGAACAAACAATCCTAAAATTTGTATGGAACCACAAAAGACCCCCAAAAGCCCAGGCAGGGGCCGGCCCGGTGGCGCAGGCAGTTAAGTGCGCGCGCTCCGCTGCGGCGGCCCGGGGTTCGCCGGTTCGGATCCTGGGCGCACACCGACGCACTGCTTGGCAAGCCATGCTGTGGCGGCGTCCCATATAAAGTGGAGGAAGATGGGCACAGATGTTAGCCCAGGGCCGTCTTCCTCAGCAAAAAAAGAGGAGGATTGGCGGATGTTAGCACAGGGCTGATCTCCTCACAAAAAAAAAAAAAAAAAAAAGCCCAGGCAATCACAAGAAAGAAGAACAAAGCTGGAAGCATCATGCTCCCCAATTTCAAACCATATTACAAAGCTATAGTAATCAGAACAGTATAGTATTGGCATAAAAACAGACACATAGATCAATGGGACAGAACAGAGTCCAGAAATAAACCCATGCATATATGGTCAATTAATTTACAACAAAGGAGCCAAGAATATAAAATGGGGAAAGGATGGTTTCTTTAATAAATGGTGTTGAGAAAACTGGAGATCCACATGCAAAACAATGAAATTGGACCCCTATCTTACACCATACACAAAAACTAACTCAAAATGAGTTAAAGGCTTGAATGTAAGACCTGAAACCATAAAACTCCTAGAAAACATAGGTGGTAAGCTCCTTGACATTGGTCTTAGTGATGATTTTTTGGATCTGACACCAAAAGCAAAGGAAACAAAAGCAAAAATAAACAAGTGGCACTACACCAAATGAAAAGCTTTTGCAACTAAAAAGGAAACCATCAACAAAATGAAAAGACAACCTACAGAATGGCAGAAAATATCTGCAAATCATATTTAATAAGGGGTTAATATCCAAAATATATAAAGAACTCATACAACTCAACAGCAAAAACACAATCTGATTAAAAAATGGGCAGAGGATCTGAATAGACATTTTTCCAAAGAACACATGCAGATGGCCAACAGGCACGTGAAAAGGTAACACCACTAATTATCAAGGAAATGCAAATCAAAAACACAATGAGATATTACCTCACACCTGTTAGAATGACTTATCAAAAAGACAAGAAGTAAGTGTTGATGAAGATGTGGAGACAAGGGAACCCTTGGGCACTGTTGGTGGGAATGTAAATTGGTGCAGGCACTATGGAAAACAGTATGGAAGTTCCTCAAAAAATTAAAAATAGAACTACCATATGATCCAGCAATTCAACTTCTGGGTACTTATCCAAAGAAAATGAAGACACTAACTTGAAAAGATAATACGCACCCCCATGTTCACTGAAGCATTATTTACAATAGCCAAAATATGGAAGCAACCTAAGTGTCCATTGATGGATGAATGGATAAAGAAAATGTGGTATATATACAATGAAATATTATTCAGCCATAAAAAAGAAGGAAATCTTGCCATTTGCAACAACATGGATGGACCCTGAGGGCATTATGCTAAGTGAAATCAGTCAGAGAGAAAGACAAATACTGTATGATCTCACTCATATGCAGAACAAAAAACAAAAAAACAAACTCATGGGTTAGAGAACAAACTGGTGGTTGCCAGAGGTGGGGGGCAGGGGCAAAACAGGTGAAGGCAGTCAAAAGGTACAAACTTCTGGTTATAAAATAAGTAAGCCCTGGGGATGTAATGTACAGCATGGTGACTATAGTTAATAATAATGTATTGTATATTTGAAAGTTGCTAAGAGAATAGATCTTAAAAGTTCTCATCAGAAGAAAAATAAAATTGTAACTATAAGTGTGGTGATGGATGTTAACTAGACTTATTGTGGTGATCACTTTGCAATATAAAAAAAAATACACTTTCTCTGAGACAAAAGAAATGAAAACACTTATCAGTGGATTAAAAAAAAAAACAGGAAGATGTGTCTGTGTGTGTACCCATCTGAGAGCTTACTATGTGCCAAGCATTGTGGGAATTATATGGATAATCTCAATCAATCCTTATAAGAGCTCCATGAAGTTGGCACCATTATTATGATTTCCCTTTTACGGATGAGGAAACTGAGGTCCGGAGAAGTTAAGTTTTCTCTCAAAGCTAACAAGCTAACAAACCTAGTACTTGAAGAAGCTGAGAGATGAAACCAGGTGATCTGATTTCATAGCCCCACACTCATACAGAGCATTATGCGAGACAAAATACATATATCCTAAAAAGGAAATGTATTCCCTAGCTTTTTGTGCGCAAGTAAAAGCATGGTTAGTAGAAAGAGATATAGGTATATCCTAGAAGGCTTTTTTATCCTCTCACATCAGGGTATAAAAGACAAGTTGTTGGGGGCCTGCCAGGTGGCGCAAGCGGTTAAGTGCGCACGCTCCGGGGTTCGCAGGTTTGGAACCCGGGCGCGCACCGACATACCACTTGTCAAGCCATACTGTGGCGGTGTCCCATATAAAGTGGAGGAAGATGGGCATGGATGTTAGCCCAGGGCCAGTCTTCCTCAGCAAGAAGAGGAGGATTGCCAGATGTTAGCACAGGGCCGATCTTCCTGACACACACACACAAAAGAAAAGACAAGCTGTTTTGTTTTTTAATGTTTTTAAAGTGGGGGGCTGTGTAAATGATGGTTAAGAACATAAGCCTGGGGGCTGGTCCGGTGGTGGTGGTGTAGCGGTTGTGTTCTCAAGTTCCGCTGCGGCCGGGGGTTCACTGGTTTGGATCATGGGCAGGGACCTGCTCACTGCTTGTCAGGCCATGCTGAGGTGGAGTCCCACAAAGAAGAACTAGAAGGACCTACAACTAGGATATACGACTATGTACTAGGGGCTTTGGGGAGAAACAAAGAAAAAGAGGAAGATTGGCAACAGATGTTAGCTCAGAGCCAATCCTCCTCAAAAAAAAATAAATAAATAAGCCTGGTTTAAATCCCACCTTTGCCTTAGCCATGTGCCTAACAGTTTGTTACCTAATCTCTAAGCCCGTTTCCTCCTCTACAAATGAGAGTAATTATACCAATCTCACCTTTTCTTTAAAATGCGGTCCTATTTGTATTAAGATTTTTAAAAATATAAAAGAGGCTTATTTTTTAAAAATGTACTTAGTAAAATGCAACTGCTGCCATCACCTAAGTATCTAACATGTGAAACTACAGGTGAACACTCACTTCTATTTAGAAAAGTTAGCACAGTTTATAAAAATCGTTTCTAAATACTGCTACTATGTTACTTGAGAATGTATCTAAATAACATTGCTCTCTGACCACTTGTCCTAATAAGGGTAGAAGACTTTTCAGGAAGTTAGTATGTCAATTATCCAATTTGTTAACAATAACTGAGATTGGATTACATATCCACCTCTTTGCTAAACATTATAAAGGATACAAACAAGTAAAATACATGGTCTCTGACTTCAGGAGTTTATAATCTAATTGTTAAAACAAAAAGATCACGCGTGAACGTTACATAAAAGAGAAAGACATCTATGTTTTATGATCCATAAGAGTAACAGAAAAAGATGAGTATAAACTGGAGGATAAAAGTTTACTTAAATTATGAGCTAGCTTTGAAGAGTAATTAAGATTTAGATTGGTAAGAAGAAGAGAAAGAGGCATTCCTGATGGAAAGAAAGCATGCAAAGGCAAAGCAACAAAAACAAACATGATGTGCAGGGGACAGTAAAGAGAGAAATCTAACTATGAGGACCATACAAAATAAATTTCAATTGGGAGGGCACATAGTTTATGAAAGAATTGGCTTTCTGGTTGAGGAGTTTAGACTTGCAATAATGAGCCACTAACGTAAGGTTCTTAATACAAATCTTAACACAAATATTTATATATATAGTCATGTTTCCTGAATTAGAAATATTCAGTCAAAAAAAAAGTATGTTTATATTTCACTGAAGTTTACTTTAAAAAGAACTGCAATATTAATTGCGGCTTCGTATTTCTTTAAAAGAGACATTTTAGAGATAAATACTGAAATATTTACAGATGAAGTGATATAATTATAGGATTTGCTTTGCTTCAAAATAATGAGAAGGTGGATGGCCTTGAGTTGATAATTGTTTAAGTCTGATGATAAATACAGGGAGGCTCCTTACCTATTCTGGCCACCACTTTTTTATATGCTTAATATTTTCCATTACAATATTTTTAATCTATCAAATTAGAGTATTACTGGGGAAAAAGATCAATATTCACATAGTGATTAATTGATTCTAACATTTTCCACAAATTTTTTATCATGGCTTAAACATGAAAAATGACTGACTGAATTAAATAGACTATTAGGGTCTACTAATCAAAGCTTTACAAACTGAAAGTTAATTCAAAAAACTCTGCTTGCTTCAGAGAAGCCTTCATAGCTGTCATCAATTTTAACTCAAAATAGTGTTACCTCATTTATATTTTTCACTTTTTTAAATTTTAAAAAATATGGTTAAGATACTGCAAATCCAATACAAACCAAGTACACTATTAAAAGGACAAGTTACGGGCCGGCCCGGTAGTGTAGTGGTTAAGTTCAGGCGCTCCGCTTTGGCAGCCTGGGGTTCACCAGTTTGGATCCCGGGTGCGGACCTACGCACCGCTTATCAAGCTATGCTGTGGCAGGCGTCCCACATATAAAGTAGAGGAAGATGGGCACCGATATTAGCCCAGGGCCAATCTTCCTCACCAAAAGGAAAAAAAAAAAAGAAAATGTCAATCTTAAATCACCCTGCTTTGTGGTTCCAGATATTGAAATGTAAACTTTCCTGCAGGGACAATGTTAACACCACATGTTGGCATGCATCCCAACAGAAGTTAATACCAGCAACACGTGGCATTATCCACCACCTCCCCCAACCCCCAAAAGAAGAATGGTATCAGGGACTCATTCCATTTTTATTTCTTCCTGTTACCCACAACCAGGTGGCAACATAACACCAGTTTCAGTTAAAGCCAAGTTACCCCTCTTCAGAAATAGATGACCACTTCAACACACCCCTGAACCCTTGCAAAGGAATAATTTGCTTTCACCCTGGCTTAAAGATATTTTACGTAAAAGCAACTTTATTTTTCTGAGTGCGCATTTCTTGAACTTCACCAATAAAAAACATTCATTGTCTCATTTAATTCTCAATGCAACCTTATTTTACAGATGAGAAAACAGGCTTAGAAACGTTAGGTCCCTTGTGCAAAGTGCCACTGACTATGTGTTGGAGACAGGATCTGAATCTACATCAATCTGACATCAAAGTCTATGCTCATAACCACCTGACTATATTGCCTCCCATAAAATTAAATTAGTCTACAATCAATGATGTATATTATGGACATAAAGATGCTCATATAACGTGACAAATTTAAAGCAAGCATCAAATCTTAAAGTGGACTTATGGGGTGATTATCTTTTTAATAAACGTGTAATTCAACATGAGAATATAATCTATAAATAAAAGATTAAGTGATCTTTACTTCTCCTTATTTTACTATATTTCCCATACTAGTTTTATAATGAAAAATAATCTTTAATCAGTCAATTTTAGTTTTAAATAAGTTTTTCTGATATTGAATGAGACCCTGTAAGTTTCATGAAATTTCTTATGCAAATGCAAGGAAAGTTTCCTATTGAGCTTGAAAGAAAAGGTGGTCATTTAATTATCTACAAAGTTAAGTAACAGTAAATTAAAATATTGCTATCAAATGTTAAAGCCAACCAATTCGATCTTGGAGCAAAATGTTTACCATTACAGAATCAGAGGTCCGCAGAGAAAACACTGATCAGGCCTCAACACTTCCAAATACTGAATGAGAACCATCTGGCTAACTAACTCCATTTTCAGAAGTTATTTGATTTTAGTAACAGGGGTAAGTAAGAGCCATCAATTTTTAAAAAATCATTCTTTTGCATTTATGCATTTCCCTCTCTCCCCAGAATGTCCACATGGACCACGACCTTATCATCTGACATTTTCTCTCTCCTGGCTCTAGTCTGTTCATACTACCTTATTGGAGTAACATACAAAATTCTGATTCAACAATAAGAGCCTGGGAAGTTATTTTGCAAAGCACCTTGGCACACAAAAATAAATGGTTAAAATGTTTTGCTGCTGTCAGTAACGTGCTTTTTACAAGGACTATTTGTCAATACAGCAGAACTACCCAAGCAAAGAGAAAATGAAGAATTAAGGGGGAAAAAATGCAAATATGAAAGTTTCCTTGGGTGTTTTGAAAAAGACAGGATCCATCGAAAGTCCCTGGAAAATGTTATTTTTTATTTTTCTCCTGGATACTCAGCCAGCTCGCTGAGCTGGGCTTTTTTGTGTGTAGGAACTGACCCTGGACTGAACTCTACGCTGAGCAAGTGAAACGCCGCTGAATTATCGATCTGCCGTGGGAATCGGATCTCTCTAGGTCTTCCCTCTACTACTTCCCAGCAGGAATTGAGTGCCGAAATCCTTCAACTCCTGGACAAATCACTTCAGTCACCTCTCCAACACTCTCCTTTCAGCCCCGACTCCGTTTCACCCGCGAGGCTGACACAGGTAAGTGCTTCTTTTAATAATCCCACCCTGACACTACAGTATATTGACCGCTGTGCAACAGCCATCCCGAATGCGCTTTCAATCTAATGAGACTCTCTGAATTGAAGTATAAATTGCTATAGACACGGTTCCCCACCAAATTCATTCTCGTTTGAGAGATCAGAGCATCAGAAATGGTTTCATTTACAATACATACACACACACACACACACACCCCTTTCTCCGAGATTTTCTTAAGCCACATTTGGAGAAAGTGCTGACCCACACAGACACACATACGCTATTGCCATCCCCATCATCTCATGCCCGACCGCCCTGGAAGAGTCTGGGAAGAAGGAAAAAAGACGAAGCGGGGGTTCTATGTCATGTTCATGGTGTGCCCCCCAAAGTTTCAAGCACACATTAGGCTCCTGCAGCCGGAGCCTCCATAGGTAACGACAAGAAAGAAAAGGGGCGGGGAGCGCGGGTTCTGCTGGAAGGAGCCCCGACGGGGCGCCCGTTCGGGGACCGGATTTCCCTCGCTTTCCCCTTCCCCCCACCCCACCCCACCCCGAGCCGGCCCGGAGGAATTCCTCCCCCCGCCGCCCGGGAACAATGCCGCCGCCGGGACCCCCGCCCCCAGCCGCCGCCACTCACCACCCAGGTCAGCGCCCCGTTGCCGCCGGCTCCCGCGCCGCCGCCGCCGCCGCCCGCCTTGGCCATGGCGGGTGCCTCCGCTCACAGGCCGCGAGCCCGCGGCCGCCGCTCCCGCCTCCCTGCGGGCCGCCGGGCCCCGCTGCTCCGCACCGACCGCTCGGCTCGCCGTGCTCCTAGCGGCGCCGCCCCCCGCGCCCCATCGCCGAGACCCGGGGCGGACGCCCGGCCGTGTCCGCTGAGGAAGCCGCGCCGCCCGCCGCCCTCAAACTCGAGGCGCGGCGGCCGCCGAGCCCGGGCCTAACGCGGCCGCTGAGGAAGAGGCGGAGGAGGAGGAAGCGGGAGGAGCCGGCGGCGGCCGAGCGACGGCGCTGCCTCCTCGCCCGCCCGCGGGCACCGCAGCAAGCGGGGCCGAGGCCCGGAGGAGCGAGCGACGAGCGCGGCCGCGGAGCCCGGGGCGTCCGGACGTGGCGGGGACGCAGAGGCGCCTTGTCCTTCCTCACACTCCGCGAAGGCCGGTCGCTCGGGGAGCCGCGGTCGTCGCTGCTGCCGCTGCCTCAAAGGCCGCCTTCGTCGGCCACACTGCAGCCCCGACTTCCTCACATCCACACACCGAGAGGGACAATAAACAGAGCCGCCACCGCCGCGGTCGCCTCCCTCTTGTCCGGCATAACACCACACACACACACATTCGCACACCCGGGAGGGAGGGAGCGAGGGCGCGGCGGCCACCCCCGCTGTCAGTCAGTGCCTCGTCGCCCAATCGGGGCCTTGTCGCCACAGCCTCTCGGCCAATCCCAAAATTCCAAGCCCCCTGAGGGGCGGGACCCGAGGGGGAAACGTCATTGCGGGTAGCAACCGAAGGGAAGACTTGGGGTTTTTTGTTTGTGTGTGTGCCTGGGTTTTCCATTTGAAGGGAGAGCAGGGGCTGCTGTCAAGGGTCATTTGAGGGCGGCAAAGGGAAAGGGTCGACTTGGCCTCGGGTCGATCGTAATCCTCCGAGCGTGCTGTTTACCCTAAGACCCGCCCTCGAAGCCGAGGCATTTCTTTGCCCAGGGCCGCTCGGGGGGCGGAGGCAGGAAGAAGCCGGGGTCCGTCCCAAAGGGAAAGTATTTTTAAAGAGCGGTTGTAAACCACAGGCAAGACGTTGTAGATCACTGGTGCAAGGAGGGCCTCATGGCCCTGGCCTCCCCAAGGCCCCCAGTGGACGCTGGTGTGGAAAGAATCCTCTCTCAGACCTTCCCCTCCTCCATCTCCTTCCTCCCTCTCCTCCCCTCGCCCCCAAAAGGGTTACGGTCAGTTTCAAGACAACTGCATTTAAAGAACTTAAATGATAAGGGACGCATAGAGAACGTCGCAGGGAAAGAATGCAGGTCGAGTTGAGGGTTCTGTTTCTACTCTTTGTTGACCTTTCTCTTTTCTCTGAACAATGCGAAGATGTCACTGTCACTTTTCTTTCGCATCCGTCCGGAACTGTGCCTACTACCTCTAAGAGGGCATGTTTAATTTTTTAAACTGCTTTCAGTGGAATTTTAAATGCACACTAAGGAATAATTTCATTCACATTAAAGCTTTCTAAGAATGAAAATTACCCACACAGCCGCACCAAAGTCTTTGGCAGATGGAATATGGCTTTACTTCATCCTGCTTTTCAGTGTCATTCCATTCAACAAGTATTTATTGGGCGCACACCCTGCCACCCTGTGCCAAGCTCTGCGATGAGTTCAAAATAAAAACAGGGCCCCTGATTTCAAATCACTTATAATCTGGGTTGTGAGACAGACTAAAAACAGGGAGTTAACTATCACCAAAATGAGTACTTGAGGGCATGAAGTGCCACCAAATAGTTGTGACAAGAGAAGTTTTTAAGAAGATGAAAACTGTATTGCTGCTTTGTGAAAAGGTGTTTTTGTGAATTTCTCTTCCAACTGCATTTCCTCTCAAGGGAAAACAAATATGTCTCTGGTCACGTCTTTCAACTACCTTCTAAGTCCAGAGAGGTGGGGAACTCTGAAACATGGAAATAATTTAAACATAGTTTTTCTTAATTAGCTCCCCAGTGGCCATGTAATTTTGACATATTTGGGACTTTGGTTCAGAACAGTGAAGCCTTTCTTTACCTTGAACTTGAGGTGTGAGCTTGTAAGTCAGACAGACCAGGGTCTAATCTGGGTTCTGAACCTGACCAACTAAGTATCTGTGCTGTGTTATTTAACTTCCTGAGCCTCGGTTCGTGCCTGGTTAAAATAAGGATTTTTGCCCTTGTACTTACTGTGACTTTACATCTTCAAAGTACACATAGTCTATAAATTTGAAAAGGGGTAAATAATTTTAAAAGCTGTGAGGGTTTTTGAAGTAGAGATGTATGCATTGAGTAGAAGCCAAGCTATAAAATACATAGCTGTCTCCTTTTTTAAACTTCAGTTTTCAAAGCTCCTCAGCCTCAAATTTCGAAATGAAATATATTCAGAAGTCAAATAGGTTAATTAATGAAAATCATGTTCATCTTTTCACTTGCCTCATGTGTGAGGCATTGAGTTCTTTAGCCTTCTGAGGATGAAGACCCTCTAGTAAATGTAACATTTTATTCTTGTGAAAATACCGACTTACCTAAAAGGATCACAAGTAAAAGAGTTGTTGAATTGTTCAACAATTTAAAGCAGAGATTCATGACGAATGGGAGAATGCATCTAGATCAAAATTTTCTCAGCTCCTGAAGAATTGTTGGTTTTTTTAACCATGTGTAACAGACTTAACAAATCTTTATGATAAGATTGATTGTACCCAACTTGAGCACAGCTTTCCTTTTTGGGGTTTTGTCAAGTCATTTTCATTTACAGAGTAATTATAGCAATAATTGCCACATTAAAAAGCTTCTATATCAGGTTTGTCTTGTTTGGAATACTACTGTATGCATATGTGTATATTACGTTTAAAGACTTAATTTCCACCCCATAGCAAACACCAGCCAAAATGAAAAATTGTAGAAATCAAATTCTATAAACTGTAAAAATAAAGGCCTTTATTTAATCAAGTGTTCTGAGTAGCTTCCATGGGCGCTGTTCCTAACTACTTTAGAATTTTTATTTTTAGATCTTATGTTTCCCTATTGTAGCAATCAAAGAAATATTTATTAAATGCCTACTGTGTGTTAGGTACTCAGGACCTAGGAATTCAAAAAGGTGATGAAGATGTGGTCTCTGCCTTGAGTTCATACCTTGTGTTATATAGGTTTGAGCTAATCTTTTAATTCAAAATGCAATTTTATATTTATTCATTTGCAATTAGAAACAGTTTACCTGATGAGTCATACCTATCATCACGCTTTATACACAGTAATCTAATCAATAACAAAATAAATTATGTAAGAAGATAGTGACTCAGGGGCTGGCCCCGTGGCGTAGCAGTTAAGTTCTCGAGCTCCACTGCTGGCAGCCCGGGTTCGGATCCTGGGTGCGCACCGACCCACTGCTTGTCAGGCCATGCTGTGGCAGCGTCCCACATAAAGTGGAGGAAGATAGGCACGGATGTTAGCTCAGGGCCAGTCTTCATCAGCAAAAAGAGGAGGAGTGGCATGGATGTTAGCTCAGGGCTGATCTTCCTCACAAAAAAAAAAAAAGATAGTGACTCAAAACTATACTTCTAGGTACCTGGCAAAGTTTCAATAGAGTTTCTACTTAAATCATGTATTGTTCTAACACTGAGATTCAATTGGGAGACTGAGGGACTAATCTTTAATCTAGTGAGCATTTGAATAAGTTAATATTTGAATTCAAAATTCAACGTCTGCAATTTTACCTCTCCCTCTCATTGTGTTAGTTTTTATGGATCCTTTATATACACAAAGTTGCTGGGCTAAGAACAAGAAAAAAAATGCATAATGCCTGGCCTACAGTAAACTCAGATGGTTGTCCGGGTAATAACTATTAAATGTTGTAAATGTAATTTATTTTGTTATATTTCTTTAGAAGTGAGCTCAAGGTGGAGAAGAAAGCTACTATCAGTGTAGCCTTTTGGATTTCAGCATTTCTATAGTAAATATTATAATACATTATTAACTCTGATTTTTGAGACTATTTAAGTGCTTCAAATTTTTGTTTTTTGTTTTTTTTTGGTGAGGAAGATCAGCCCTGAGCTAACATCCAATGCCAATCCTCCTCTTTTTTTTTTTTTTTTTTGCAGAGGAAGATTGGCCCTGAGCTAACATCTGTGCCCATCTTCCTCTACTTTATATGGGACGCCGGCACAGCATGGCTTGACAAGTGGTGTGTCAGTGCGCGCCCGGGGTTCCGAACCTGTGAACCATGGGCCACCACAGCGGATCGCAAGCACTTAACTGCTTGCACCACCAGGCCGGCCCCTAAGTGCTTCAAATATTTTATAAATATGTTTTTACTTTTAAAAAGGTACTTAAGCACCAAAGGAAACAAGTGTCTATGGATGGCTGAAGACATCAATGACCACCACTTTTCTGAGTGTTATCACTACTGGGAAGACGAAGGCTAAAAGTCTTTAATTTCTACTTATAATAAGTATGGGATGCCTATTTTGTTTGACTTTTTTTTTGGTTTGGAGTTTGTTTTGATTGATTTTGGCCAAGTAAGCTATGTTGATCCTCTGGTAATGTCTCTAATTACTTGTACAGACAGAAGGGACATTTTCACTTATTTTAGATGATACTGATCAGCAATAATTCAGGACTCTTAACCCCTGTACTGAATTATATAATATGGAGAACATAATTAGCATATGCCTTAGTTAAAAAGGCTGTTCTTGGCCTTTGAAAGGGCCTAATATTAGGTTTGGACTTTTGAAGAAGCATTTTGTTCTAAGAAACTCCTACTTTGGGGGACCTTAGATGCCATTATTCGCCTAACCTTCACCAAGAGAATATTATACAATCCTAGCATGTGTATTGCTAAGTTGTATTTGAAGTTTCTGGTTGCCCAGAGTCATCTGATTCAGTTACTCAGTAGGTTTAAAAAACGCAGACCTAAAGAAATAAGATAGCAGTGGCTTTCCTAACTCAACTGTTTCCATTTCAGAAGAGTTGGGAACTCTAAAGCTGGAGTTGCCAGGTTGCTTTCATTCTGCAGTATATTAAAAAATTTAACGGGGGGCTGGGGTAGGGGGAGCCCAGGAAGTGTGAAAAATCCCTACACCAGAGGAATCTAAGATGTAAAGCTTTCAAGTCAGAGGGTTTTCTGGAATAGAACAAAAAAGGTACCTATAAGTTAACTAAGGTGATAATTAAAAATCAGAACTTTTAAAAGATATCATCTTTTAGTGTGCCAATTAACAACAAAAAAGCAATTGTTCCCTGTTTCCAAAACAGTTAAGCGCAGATTAGCCCAGATATCTTATATAATATTAGCCCAGATGTTTTATGTAACTGATATTTTTGTCTATCAGCTTCCTTCTTTGAGAGTGCTGTCTGAATGTGGAAAGATCCAGAAGAAGGTCCAAGAATGCCTAATCTTTAAGGAATATATTTCTGGTTTAAATGTTGTTTGGGAAAAGTAAAAGAACAAGACCAGCTTGTTTGGTAAATGGTGCATTAGATAGTGCTAGCCTATCCTAGAAAGTGCCTGGCACATAGTAAGTGTTCCATAAATAATTGCTCCAAGAATGGATCCGAGGCATATCAAGAAGTTCCTCCAAGCAAAACATCTCATCCACCACGATGATGGTGCTGAAACTTGGTCAAGATCCTTAAGTCTTCTGTTTTTTCCAGTATTCTTGTTGGAATACTAGAGAGGGTAAAGTATCTTAAACATTATCGGTTAACAGATGATCAAGAATTGGTTAAAGCTTTGTTCCTCTTTGGGAATGAGAAACAGAATGGTATGAGGATGGAAAGAAGAGGAGAGGTTATGGTATCAGGAGAAAGAATGGGGGCGTGCAGACAGATTAAAGCATCTAATTGTGTGAAACTTAGTGGAGAAAGTAGACACATTGTGGCTATGGAAGTAGATCAGCTGTGGCCTTGCCAATGCTTAACACTTCATTTCATTAATAAGGAAAACTCTATTGAGAACCTTTCTATCTGTTTGGTACAGTCCTGGGCAGGTGCTTTCATATATATTATTAACTATATATATTATTATTTTTATTAATTTCATATATATTATTAATTAACTTTCAGCCACCATAAGAGAGAGGTATTATCATTCTTATTTCACAGTCAAGGAAATTAGAAGTCATAGAAAGTCACAGAGCTGAGTAAGTAGTGGAACTGAAATTCAAACCCAAGTCTCTGTTACTCCAAACCACACCCTTTTGTCATGCTGCCAAGTTGGCTAACACACTTGGCAATATAGTATATTTGGCAATGTGTTAGGAACTTGGCAATACTGGTGAATAATTCTGGCCATTGGCCCTCAGTAAAACCCTTTGGTTGTTAAATTTTATTGTTGAACTATGGTGACAAGTATCCACAATTTGCATGAATGACTTACAAGTTCTCTTTGAAACCAGCCTGAATCTGCTTTGTCTTACCTTATTACAAAATAGGTTGCTTTGTGGAGTCCAAAGGATCGAAGAAAACCTGAGGCCCAAGATCCTGTGGGTCCTATGACATCTCTCCACTATACAATTTTAAAACCTTATAATATAGATCCAGTGTTCTAATTATAGAACACATTCAAATAGCTAACTTTCAAATGTAGGTGGAAAAATACAGAAGTACTATGGAACTGGACTCTTGGATTCACATTTTGGATAACTTCAAATTCACAGAAGATATTTAAAGCAACAAACAATTTTCAAAGTGTTCAGTCATACAGAGAAGGTGAGTTCTATCCCACCAGAATGGCTAAAATTAAAATACCACTGTTGGTGAGGATGTGGAGCAACAGAAACTCTCATTCACTGCTGGGAATATGTAGCTTACTAAAACCACTTTGGAAAACTGTTCAGTAGTATCTACTAAAACTGAACAGTCACATATTCTATGAACCAAGAATTCCACTCCTAGGTATATACAAAGAGAAATGCATACTTACATGCACCGAAAGACACACACAAGAATGTACATAGCAACACTATTGGTAGTAACACCAAACTAGAAGCAACCCAAATGTCTATCAGTGATAGAATGCGTATGTTGTATATGCAGTCAATGGAGTACTGTTCAGCAGTGAAAATGAATGATCTACTGCTACACCCAACATGTATGAATTTCACACATATAACGTAAAGCTAACGAAGTCAAATAGAAAAGAATATATACTGTATGATTCCCTTCATACAAAATTTACAAACTGGCAAAACTAATCTATGATGTTAGAAGTCAGGATGTGGTTTACTGTGGGAGGAGGATTCTGGGTGCTGGTAATAGGTGGTGAATATATGATTATGTTCATTTTGAAAACTTATCCAGCTATATACTTTTGAATTTTATACCTTTCTATATGAATATTATGCTTTAATTAAAGAGTTTACTTAAAAAAATTCTGTATCTCCAACACTTGACAGGAATAAGGATGAGAGTATGTGGAAAGACAGGATCATTGATGCCTCTGAGTTGATCAGTGATTAGAAGATTTATACTCTGAATGTGAAGTGGTGGGAGTACCTTTAGCAATTTATTTCATGTACATTTTCCTTTTTATGTGTGCACAAAATGATATAATATTTAAGAGTTCTTTCAGTAAGCACAAAGTGAAACTTATGTGGTAAAAAAAAAATTAATGCTGTCACATCTGAAGCTCTGCAAAATCATTAATGAAATCTTTTAATTACCATATTTACCTGCATACCTCCACTTCCTGAACTAACTCCCTCAATTTTCAAGAATAAAAAATGTAGAATTTTCCTAATAACAAACAGTAATTATAGCTATTATTTATTGGCATTTACTATATATTGGCACCGTGCAAACATTTTACTTGCATTATCTACTTTAATCCTCACAGGAACTGTATGAGTTAGGAATTTGTTTTCAAAATTATAAACATAATACCTTCTGGTTGTTAAAACTCAGTAAAAAGTGTGTCCAGTAAGAAATGCAAACACTCTTTAACATGTCTTTTCCCCATAGATGTCACCGATTAACAAGTTGGTGTGTGTCCTTCCAGATCTTTTATATGTATGTGGAAACACACACATGCACACAGAAAAGAGGTCAGTAATTAGTGGAATCATGTTATAAATATGTTTCTATGAGTTGCTTTACTTTAACTTTATCTCCTGGGTATTTTTCCATGTCACTCCACAGGTCTATCTCATTCTTTTAAGGACTTCAGTGATTATTTAACCATTTCCCTATAAACAGGCACTCAACCAGGAGCACTATTGACTTTTTGGATTGGATAATTCTTCAAAGACCTGTCTTTTGCATTGTGGGATGTTTCCCAGCATTCCTCGCCTCTACCCACTAAAAGTCAATAGCATACCGCCTCTCACCCACCCACTTGCTCACCCCCATTGTGGCAAACAAAAATGTCTCGAGAAATTTTTTGCCATTACTTTGGCCATGAATTTCTCCCAGGAATTTATCATACTGCACAATTCTTGCTTTTTAATTAAGGTATCTCCCACTTTCACTTTTTCACATTATATGTCTTGTTTGTTCGGTTGTCTCCAGGAACTAACCTCAAACGATATTTTTCACAGCTGTTTTTAATTCACTGGCCTCAATTTTACAGATTTTATTTGTTACATCATTTGTTTCAAAGTATAATTTCTCTGGGTCTCTAGTTTCTTCATCTGTAAAATGTAAGGAATTTGGATTTCGATACCCACTTCTAGCTAAATATTTCTATGATATTTTTACGCTTCCCATTATTCAAATCTAAAAGTAGTAATTTGAGAAATATGATCAATGAGTTGCATTTACCCTTCACAGCTTCAGAGAACTTTCTTTTTCTGTAACTTGATACCAAACATTTCATATTTCGCCCGCACTGTTGGCTTTTGAAAGAATGAATACAGCCAGGCTTCTTTTTTTTTAATAAATTTTTTTTATTTATTTTCCTCCAAAGCACCAGTAGATAGTTGTATGTCGTAGTTGCACAGCCTTCTAGTTGCTGTATGTGGGATGCGGCCTCAGCATGGCCGGAGAAGCGGTGCGTCGGTGCGTGCCCGGGATCCGAACCGGGGCCGCCAGCAGCGGAGCGCGTGCACTTAACCGCTAAGCCATGGGGCCGGCCCTGCCAGCCAGGCTTCTTTTGACAGCACTGAATGAGAGCATCCTTTGTTTACCAGTAGGGCTCAAAAATCAAATATTCCAGTTTAACAATTAGGAGAGAGAGAGAGAGAGACAAGACACTAGATCCACTTTGTGTTTGTTTTTGGTAATGTCAAGTATGCCTTTGGCTGTTTAAAAAGGTGTTTTGGAATCTCACCCTTTTATTAGAGTGTCCTCTTCAAAGGTCATGGGGGAAAAATAGTCATGGCTCTGGGAGACTATTGTTTCACCTAATCTCAGTCATCCAACTTCTCTTTCCACTGGAGGGAGTTGAGACTTGAGTCTCAACAAAAGAAATACCTTAACGTTAGGACTGTTCAGGCCCTGAACAACCTAACCATTCATTTCACTTCTGAGGAAGAGACATCTTGATTTTCCTTATCCTTTAAAGGCCTCCACATGGACTAGGTGCATTTTTATTGAATTGATTTGTTTTCATTTCTGAAGTTCCCTTGTTCTACCCCTTGACTGATTTTTTTATGTTAAATTTTAATCATCAGCTTAATACAAAATCATTTGCTAATAAACTTAAATTGTAGAAAATTCAAGAATAAAAAATGAATAAATAAATGCCATAGCCCCCAGTAACTTGCTATAATTCTATTTTCACATCAACAGATATGTTTGGAGAATTATGTCCAGTACAAAAAAACTCTTTTGGAAATTATAATAACAAAGACCAGCAGCCACATTGTTATGCCTTATTGTTGGGCCTGAATTCTATCGATACTTTCCATCTGTCTACTCAGTCTCCTTGTAGCTAGCTATGCTCTTTACTCTTCCCACCCCAATTTCCTAGCGTCAGACAAAAAACCAGGAAAGCCTCAAAAACCCAAGGTTGATGCTTTCCTCCCCCAGAAAGCTGGTGGTTTAGAACCAAGAAGAAGAGGTGTAATGGAATCGGTCATCAGGCAAACAAAAGAAAACCAGAAGAATTAGGAAGGACCATCTACTCAAAATAGAATTCCATACCTTCTTTTTGCCCTCCATGACAAGATTCCAAAATTTATTTAACTAGAAATAATGCCTTTCAGTCCATACTTGGAAAGGACAGAAAAATTGCAAATATCATTATTACAGGTAACTTGTTGACTAAATTTTACTTTACATTATGCTGTAGTTTGAATGTTTGTATCCCCCAAAATTCATGTTGAAATCCTAATGCCCAATGTGATAATATTAGGAGGTGGAGCCTTTGGGAGGTGTGTAAGTCCTGAGGGCAGAGCCCTCATGAATGAGATAAACACCCATATAAAAGAAGCCTGACAAAAACTGAATATGATATGGCTTTGCCCTTGAGGAAATCACAAACCAAGAGAGACCAATCTATAAAACTAATTATAATATTAATATGATATATTTATTAATTAAAAGAAAGACAACATACGACTTGCCTCTTGCAAGCCATTGGTGCAGTATATCAGGCATTTGAAACTACAGAAGACAAGAGTAACTACAAGGACAATGAAATCTGGTGGTTATTGCCAATGTGCATTCATGCTCCTCAAAAATAAACTAGATGCTAAGAGAAATTAACAAGGAAAAGAAAAAGAGGTCTGACAGAGCTCCCTAGCCCCTTCCACCATGTGAGGACACAGCAAGAAGTTGGCATTCTGCAACCCAGAAGAGGGCCTTTACTACATATCGAATCTGCTGGTGCCATCATCCAGGATTTAACAGCCTCCAGAATTACAACAAATGAAAGTTTGTTGCTTATAAGTCACTGAAGTTTCTGGCATTTTACTATAGCAGCTCAAACAGACTAAGACACATTATTTTTCCAGAAAGTTGGTTTCGTCAGGACAGACTGGTATTTCAGAGAGAAGAAGGGAATGAGTATAGGGAATGAAGATGGAAAGAAGAGTTGGGGGAACACTGGAGATAAATTGCCTGATTCCAATTTTTCCTGGGGCCAGCTTTGAGTGTAGGTTAGACGGGTGGAACGTCTGAATCCACTGTTTAAGCAAAGTCCTAAACTGGTCCCAGAATTCACTCTCCAGTGTTCCCTCAAATCAGACACAAATCTGAAGGATACAGGTAAAACATATGCAAAGTAGAATAATAAATACTGTATCTCTACTTTAGGAAACAAACAAACATATGCAAAGTAGAATAATAAATACTGTATCTCTACTTTAGGAAACAAAGCCATTTTACATTTGAGTTATGTACCATACTATGCATTTTATGAAGTGATATAACTATTAAGACTATTTTAAAGTGATAAAATTGAGATTCTGGGAGGCCATGAGATATGTCCACTATCACTCAAGTAATACATAGAGCTAGGATTCAAAAGTAAGTATGTCGAACTCCTCAGGCCATGTTCCTTTTTTACACGTTAGCTTCTTAACCTTAAAATTACTGTATGCTTCTTCATCTACTAGTTCCCCAAGGCCCCATTTCTCTAGTCCTAAATATCCTTCTCTAATCATTATAAAGTATTGATATAAACAGTTAGGAGACCTCTATTTAGGATAATTAATCCAAAGAAAAAATTCAAAAGGCAGTATTTTACTGAATTTAAACATCGCTTCAAAAAAACCTACTTTCACTGACACTTAGAGTGCATTTTACAACAAATATCATGCCAACTATTAACGTCTACTCCACGCAAAAATATGAAGTAGCTTAACTTTATCTTTCAAGACTTCAGCCACATAAATTCTGTATCTTATCACATCTTAAGAAGGATCTGAAAATCATTTGCATTCAAGATACTTCAAAATAGAGGAAGGGTTTGCTTTTTGTAGGATTTAAAGCTTCCAGGTGTGGCCTGACTTCTCAGACCCTTCTATATGAAGCTTTAAGACGGGGAACATCTCGTAAAATTATTTGACTACAGAACAATTTTTTCTCCACATAGAGTCTCAAGGAATTCATTTTGCGAAATGCTGGCTCATAGGCTACCAGCCAAGTTTTCCCTGCAACTGCATTAGTTGAATTTTCCTCTATGTATCCCTAATGAGTAAAAACTATAAGTGAATGACCCAAAAATGAAATTAAGAAAACAATGCATTTACAGTAGCATCAAAAATAATAAAATACTTCGGAATAAATTTAACAAAAGAAGTGCAAACTTATACTCTGAAAACTATAAAACATTGTTGAAAGACATGAAACAAGATCTAAACAAATGGAAAGACATCTCATGTTCATGGATTGGGAGACTTAATATTGTTAAGGGAACAATAATCCCCAAATTGATCTACAGATTCAATGCAATGCTTAGGAGAATCCCAGCTGGCTTCTTTGTAGAAATTGACAAGCTGATCCTAAAATTCATATGTAACTCAAGGAACCCAGAATAGCCAAAACAATCTCGAAATAGAACAAAGTTGGAAGACCCACAAATCCCAATTTCAAAACTTTCTACAAAGCAAGAGTAATCAAGAAAACGTGGAACTGGCATAGGATAAACCTATCAATGGAATAGAATTGAGAGTTCAGAAATAAATCCTTATATCTACAGTCAACAGATTTTCCCAAGGGTACCAAGAATATTCAATAGAGAAAGAATAGTGTCAACAAATGGTGCTGGAATTGAATAGCCATTTGCAAAAGACTGAAGTTGGATCTTAACTTCACACCACACACAAAAATTAACTAAAAAGTGGATGGGGGGGGGCCCGTGGCTTAGCGGTTAAAAGATCGTGCGCTCTGCTACTGGTGGCCCAGGTTCGGATCCCGGGTGTGCACCGACCGAGGCACTGCTTGTCTGGCCATGCTGAGGCCGCATCCCACATACAGCAACTAGAAGGATGTGCAACTATGACATACAACTATCTACTGGGGCTTTGGGGAGAAAAAGGGAAATAAAAAGGAGGAGGATTGGCAATAGATGTTAGCTTAGGGCTGGTCTTCCTCAGCAAAAAGCGGAGGATTGGCATGGATGTTAGCTCACGGCTGATCTTCCTCACAAAAAAAAATACTAATAAAATTAAAAAAAAATTTTTTTTAAAGAATCTTTAAAAAAAAAAAAAGTGGATCAAAGACCTAAAAGGCAAAGTCAAAACTATAAAACTCTGAGAGAGAAACATAAGGATAAATCTTCATGACCTAGGATTTGCGATGAATATGACTTAAATACAAAATCAAAAGCAGGAGCATCAACAAATTGGACTTCATCAAAATTAAAAGCTTTTGTGCTATAAAAGATACTATCGAGACAGTGAAAAAACAACCCACAGAATAGGAGAAAATATTTGCAAATCATGTATCTAATAAGAGACATGTCTCCAGAATATATAAAGAACTCTTACAATTCCCAATAATAAAAAGACAATCCAATTTTTTTTTTTTCTGAGGAAGATTTGCCCTGAGCTAACATCTGTTGCCAATCTTCCTCTTTTTGCTGAGGAAGATTCGCCCTGAGCTACTATCTATTTTGTATATGGGTCACTGCCACAGCATGGCTACTGATGAGTGGTGTAGGTCTGCGCCCAGGAACCAACCTGGGCTGCCGAACTGGAGCATGCCAAATTTAACCACTAGGCCACAGGGCTGGCCCCAAGACAACCCAATTTTAAAAAGGGGCAAAGGATCTGAATTGACATTTCTCCAAACAAGATAAACAAATGACCAATAAGTACATGAAAAGATGCTAAACATTAGACATCAGGGAAATGCAAATCAAAATCACAAGATACCACTTCACACCCAATATGATGGCTAAAATCAAAAGTCAGGTGACTAAGAAATGTTGACAGAATGTGGAGAAATCAGAATCCTCATACACTGCTGATAAGAATGTAAAAATGGTACAGCCACTTTGGAAAACAATCTGACAGTTCCTCAAAATTTAAACATGAATCACCATTTGACTCAGCAATTCCACTCCTAGGTATATACTAAAGAGAACTGAAAATATACATCCACACAACAGCATGTACATGAATATTCATAGCAGCATTATTCATAATATCCAAAAGTGGAAACTACCCATATGACCATCAACTGGTAAATGAATACACAAAATGTGGTATATCCATACAATGGAATATTATCTGGCCATAAAAGGAATGAAGTACTAATACATGCTACAACATGGATAAACTTTAAAAATATTATGCTAAGTGAAAGAAGCCAGTCATAAAAGATCACATATTATATGATTCCACTTATATGAAATGTCCAGAACAGGAAAATATATATTGACAGAATGTAGATTAGTGATCGGCTGGGGGAAGGTGGAATTGGAGGACTGGTGGATGACAGCTAACGAGTATTGAGCTTCTTTTTGAGGTGATGAAAATGTTCTAAAATTGATTGTGGTGAAGGTTGCACAACTCAGTGGCTATACTTCCTGTGTTCTTAAATGAATGAATTTTATGGTACATGAATTATATCTCAATAAAGCATCCCCTCCCCCCAAAATTTGTAACATAGATACTCAAAATGTGGTTAGTGGAATAGTGCCTTCCACGAACTGTTTGTTGTTGGTCCATGAAGAGTTGAGGAGCTTACATCAGAATATAAAATTGTAGCAAGACTTTCTCAAAAAGTAGCGTGTTGATTATCCAAGTGCAAGCTTCTTATCTCATAGACAGGCTCCTTTGAGGAGCACTGACTTACAGCACCTCACCCATCAAAAAGAACGGTTTCCAGTGTCTTTGGTGACTATGGCGCCAAAGACTGAAGTGAGGAGGGCAAGTGATTCTGTAAAAGGGGTTACTCCAAAGTTTCCGTATTGGCAGATGGATCATAGGAGCCATGAAGGAGAGAAGAGACCCATTAGGGAAGTGTCAGAGTTGGGAGCAGGGATAGAGTTGGAAGGGATCAGTGTGGGAGAGAAAGAATTGGAACAGAAATATAAAGATAATGTGAGAGGGAATGACAAACAAGAGAATCAGAGCTAAGACAACAGCAATAACAATTTAGTCAAACTTAGATTCCTTAAGAAGGATGTAGAGAGCTGAAAGATGTGCCCTCCCTACTATCCTGGTTAGGATACAGATGGAGATGTATCCTAGGATGAGGGTCAGGAGATGACGGTCAGGAATCTGTATAACCAGCACCGCAGACAATTCCAGTGCGAGTGGTCCTTGAACTCCATGTTAAAACAGTGAACCAGAGGAGGAAGCAGAAAATAAATGCACACAGCAGTGTAGGAATAATTTCTAGGGTTTTATGGAATTGCTAGTAGTCATAGGAGGACTCTTAAAATTGAAGACAAGTCAGTTTTTCAAAAGAAAAATCTTTGCCTAACCATCTTTACAATATCAGCTTTTGACTTTTTCTTACTCTAATTAGAAATCAGGATTTTAAACAAGTCCCCATTTTTAATTCAAACACTAAAAATAGGATGTAGTAATAAAGGATGTTAGGATGTAATAAAAATTAAGTAAAAGCTATAGCTTAAGTGATTTTCAGTTTTTCTCAATTTAGATTTGTAAAGGCATACTTCATCAATAATGTGTTACAATTAAAATAATTTCAATTAGGCTAAATATTGGGTTAGAGTAAAGAGAACTATATGTTAGAGTTCAAGTTTAAAGGCAGCTACAAGTATAGGAAGGCTAGGCCTTGAATAATCAACCAACCTACAAGTATTTATTGAACACCAACCATGTAACCATCATTATACAGGCACCATCAAAAAGAAGGCAAATTTAAAACATTGTCCTTGGCTCCAAGGATACTATAAATATGGAGACAAGGCATTTAATAATAAATGAGAATCATTTATTCATTCAACAAACATTTACTGAGTACTTTCTAGGCTGAAGACTGGTGAGTACGAAAGAATAATTATTTTGAATTTGTGATATTATTCTTTATGCCTTTTTGTATGTCTGAAATAGTTTGTGATAAATGATTTCAAAGCAGTGATTAAATTGTTCAGTTTTAGCATTGGTTGGTAATAACAACTGCTAATAATATTGATTTCAGGTTTTGACAAAGAAATGTAGCATTCAAGGCAGAGTTTGGATTAACACTAATTGGAAAGTATGCCTTCAAATTGATTCGAAAGCCAAAAAATCTGGTAACTACTTTTTGCTTTGAATTACTGTATTTACCTCTCCTTTCAAGGTGCCTTTAGTCCGAACTCTTCATTTTATTCATTCTGGAACTTAATGAACATACTGCCTGGTGTTTGTAGGACTTCTACACATGTGTATCTTGGTCTTGGAACAGAGCCAAGGGTAGAGGCCCTACTTTATGCCTCTTTGTATTCCCATCATGCAGCACCATGTCCTAAAGATTGTTAATAATGATTCTTTCAAATATAAATGATCCTTGTTATAAAAACAGCATAACTGGATGGTGTAATACTTACATTATGAGCTTGCCGCATTATTTCAGTTCTTTACTGAACACAGTTGTGTTTCTAAGAATGTGGGTGAAGCCCTATTCAAAAGAAAAATAAATGATGAAGTAATGGAACTACACTGTTTCACTGAGCAAGAGGATGGTAACAGGTTTTCCTGATACAGAATGATTAGATTCATGGATCATTCAAGTCCATGTACTTGCCCAGAAGAAAAGCATTTGAATATGTTGATCAGCCAAGTTCCCTGTGTGATGTAGGGCTGTGTAAATGCTAATCCCAAAGTAAAATCTCTGCACAGTAGAAATTTAAAATCCAGAGCAAAGATAACAGGAAAAAAGGAGACATTTAATTAAAAAGAAAGAGGATAGGAATTTTAATGCACTTGGTTTAACTTTTGTGTGTTTTAGAAAGTACTATAAACCGATTGTGGGTGGTCTTTTTCCTTCAATGTTTCATGTATGCCAATTTCAGGCAGCTGCATTATAAATGCAGCTGCATCACCCTCTCGAAACGGCATCAGTTGTTTCTGATCTGTCTTGCCAAACATATCTGATAACTCGTACCTACCTTCCGTTCTGTGAGTTCTGTACTTTCACCCCTTCAGATGCCTACTTCCGTCTTCAAGTCCTTCTCCATCCTCATCAAACCAGTAGCTCCTTGCTTCAACGACTACTTTTAATCTTCTCAACTTCCCTTTCCCCCTTTTCCTCCTATTGAACCCACCTGGCAAAATCCAGCCCTGGCCCCCACTCTCCGCTGGCTCCACTCTGACTCCAGGGCTGCTGGAAGCTGCTGGAAGCTGCTGGAGAAAATTGCAAAAACCACCCTCTACTCAAAGATCCTCAGCATCTGCATCACCTGGGAGCTTGTGCGACCTGCAGAGTCTCAGCGCTGCCCCAGGCCCACTGAATCAGAATCTGCATTTTAGTAAGATTCCCAGGTGATTGCTATGCACATTAAAATCGGCAAGCATCCACATAAAACACTGATGTTGCTGCAAGAATCATGGTCTCCAGCCACAACCGGCCTTGGTCACCTCTGGACACCCTCGGCTGGTTTCCCTAGGCAGCATGTCATCCCATTCCCCAGAGCTGTGATTTCAAACTTGATACTCTCTTTGGAAATCCAGCCATTGCTTTTCACCTCTTGTCAGCAAACAGATCACCTCTTTCTTTTTGCACAAAAATTAGAAGGCCTCGGGCAGGAAGGCTCCATTGCTGTCCCCACGGCTTAAATCCCGTCACAATTTTGCTCACCTCTGCACTTACTCTTTTCTCCCTCTCCTCAACAACAAAAGAGGTGGCTTTCCCATGGATAGTGGTCAGATCTTCATCTATACCCTCAAATCCATCTTCTCCCTCCACCTCCCAATTTTCACTCCCTCAACAGACAAATTTAATCTGCCGTCTTCATTTAAATATGCTTCTGTTTCTGCCTAAACTAACTCCGTTCTCCACCCCGCCCCCAGCTTCTACCCTCACCATCTCATCTCTGTCTCAGTCCTCACTCACTGCCATCTGGCTTCTCCTTCACTCTTCCAGGGACCCTGCTCTAAGGACCTAGTCTCACTCTGCAGCATTGGACACTGTTTGTCATCCTCTCATTGGCATCCGCGCTGTAGTTTGCTTCCAGGTTACCTCTCCCCCTGGTTTTGTTTTTCAATCTCTTGCTGCTCCTTCTAAGTCTCCTTCATAGAGCGACTCTTCTTTACCTGTACCTCATGATTGGCGTTCCCAGCGATGCATCCTTAGCTTTTCCCTTTTCTCATTCTTCGTTGCCTGATCTCGTCCACTCTCATGCTGTACGCCAATGATCCTCAGTCTGTAGCCAGACTTCTCCAGTGAAACTGTATTATTCCACTGCTTGTGTGTGGCTCCACTTAGATGTGACTGACACAACTCTAATTCAGCATGTCCCAAACTGATTTCATTTCTTCCCTCAATAGCTGCTTATTGAGCAACTACCATGAGCCAATTTGAGGTGTTGGGGATACAGTAATAATTAAGAATACCCTCTCCCCAGCATCTGAAGCTTACAAGGCAGTGGGGGGGGGGGCCAGTATATAGACAATGAACAAACAAATAGACATTGGGTGGTGGTGAGAGTATGAGAAAAACAAGGCAAGTAAGGGAGAGAAAGGATGCCGGAGCTAAAGGAGTGGGAGAAGGTGTGTCCTTTATTTGTGGTGGGCAGGAAAGGCCCCTCTGATAAGCTGACATTTGAGCAGAAACCTGAAGAAAGTGAGGCAATGAGCCATGAGGGGAGAGAATTCCAGGATGAGGGAACGGCAAGTGCAAAAGCCCGGAGGAGGCCGAAGTGTATTGGTGTGTCCCAGAAACAGCCAGGCTGGAGCAAGGGATGCAAGGGAGGGAGGCAGGAGGTGAGTCTGGAGAAGCAGCAGGGGCCAGGTGGTACAGGGGCCAGCGGGCAGTGGGAAGGACTTCACTCTTATGCTTAGTGAAGCAGGAGCCACTTGAGTTTTGAGCAGGAGAGTGACGTGTTCTGACTTGATCCATATCCACCCAGACTCCACCCTCCCCAGCCTGCTGCTCCCTGAGTCCTCCATCTCAGTGAAAGGCCCTCCCATCATCTTGACTCTTACAGTTCCCATTCTCTTTCTTAAGGTTCATAGACACCCAGTAAAATACTCCACTTTAAAATATACCACTATTCTGAATAAGGGGTCCTGGTTGCTAATAGCTCACAATTTATAATGCCATAACCATAGTTTAAAAATTAACTTTCCGGGGCCGGCCCAATGGCACAAGCGGTTAAGTGCGTGCGCTCTGCTGCGGTGGCCCGGGGTTCACCGGTTCGGATCCCGGGCGTGCACCGACGCACTGCTTGTCAAGCCATGCTGTGGCGGCATCCCATATAAAGTGGAGGAAGATGAGCACGGATGTTAGCCCAGGGCCAGTCTTCCTCGGCAAAAAAAAAGAGGAGGATTGGCAGATGTTAGCACAGGGCTGATCTCCTCACAAAAAAACAAAACAAAAAAAAAAAACTTTCCACTGATTGGTGGTTGCCAGAGGCAGGGGGGAGAGGGTGGGAAAAATAGGTGAACTTTTTTTTGTTTGTTTGTTTTCTTTTTGTGTGTGTGTGTGTGTGTGTGCAGAAGATCAGCCCTGAGCTAACATCCATGCTAATCCTCCTCTTTTTGCTGAAGAAGACCGGCTCTGAGCTAACATCTATTGCCAATCCTCCTCCTTTTTTTTTTTTTCCCCAAAGCCCCAGTAGATAGTTGTATGTCATAGGTGCACATCCTTCTAGTTGCTGTCTGTGGGACGTGGCCTCAGCATGGCTGGAGAAGCGGTGCCTCAGTGCGCACCCGGGATCCGAACCCGGGCCGCCAGTAGCGGGGCGCACGCACTTAACCGCTAAGCCACGGGGCCGGCCTTAGGTGAACTTTTATTTTAAATAAATTGAATAATTTATTAAGAAAACAAATAAATAAAATTTAATTTTTCAAATCCAACAAGTAATAAAAGTACTTCAAATAAAAGGATTAAAATATATATATAGGAATTATCTCAGAATCAAAATAACAGTGGTCTTAAAGTAAGATAGTTGGTCTTTCTGTACTGTGAAAACATATTTATCACAAAGCAGTGAATTTCCTGAGTGCTCTGTTAGAGATCCAAGAGGACTTTGACATGAAGTACAAAAATCATCATTTAACAGAAGAGGAAACCGAAGCTGGGAAAATGGAGTGACCTGGTTCAGCTCACACAGCTCATAGGCACGAAAACTGTCTCCTGGCTCCTTGCTTTTTGCACTTGAACATATCCTGGCAGAAAAGCCAAACCTCAACAGGTGCACTTTTATTTTTTGACAATCTCTGTTGAAAAAGTAAAAACCAAATCATCATGTCGTTCTTTTTCAGAGACAATGGCAAGACATGTTAATTGCAGAGGCGAGGGCGAGGCGAGCTTGAAGGCCCTTGGAACCATCCTCAGAGAAGAGCATAAGTCTAAGCAATCGTGGTAGTCAAGTCCCAACATGGAGCCTGCCCCACAGCTCGAAACCTTCTCAAACAGCTCAGCCCTTCAGGCAAGGTTTAATTACACCTAATCCTAGAGTTCTTTCCTGAGTGGAGCATACAATTTTTCCCTATTCAATATGACGTTTATTTTATGTCAATCCCAAAGGAAATCAACCGTCTTCTTTGTGGCCCCTTTTTCAAAAGCTATACATTCAGGATAATGCTTTAAATACAAATTACTCATACGGTGTGGGGAGTGCAGTGTACAGACATTTAGAAGGAATGTGCATATCCCAGGGAGACTGGTTATTCAAGAAATGTTTAAAATATCCCAGTGCATATAAGGAAAAGAGCACACCCAGGCATTATTTATCTACATAACTCTCTTTATCCCAGGTCAATTTCTGGCATCATTAATGACACCTAATAAATGAACGAACGTGTTCCATCCTGAAACCCTGACCTCCTGCTGCACACAGTGACTTAGATCGTAATGTTACTGATGAAAGCATGGGACAATGCCAGCCTAACTTTTGATGACCAGGCTCTAATTAGCTTTGGATGAGAGGAAGAGGCAAAGGACTCCAGGTTCTTCGCTTTTGATTTCTTGGCTTTTTTCCCCCTGCAAGGATCCTAGGGTCTTGACTACTGAGGGAGATGCAGATTTGAGAGAAGTAGATGAATTCCATCTGGGACATCTAAGTGAATATCTCCACTAAATGGGAGGAGATGGGTCTGGAACTCAGGACAGAGGCGAACTGCCGATAAAATTTTGCAACATGCCAGCACAGGTCTACTAGGTGAAGCTGCAAAGGTAAATGCACTGGCCCAGGAAGAGCATGCAAAGTGGGAACAGGCTGTAAGGCAGGATGATCTGCTTGACCGCGTGACTTTCACCAGCAGCCTGACAAATCACAGGTAATGCAGGAGAGAATGGACCAGTTGAGGATTGAGGGTTGGTGAAGTGAGTGAGGCAGAAGCTGAAATGACTCAGCCCAGAGTCTAGGCTGAGTGCGAAAGGAAGCAAAGCCATGAGCAGGTTGAGAGGCTTGGAGAAAAGGAAGAAGTCAAGGGATTGGTTGCAGCTACAACACTTACTAGCTGTGTAACCTTGAACCTGTCACTTAACATCCTTCTCAAAATTTGCCCATCGCACATGCATCTGTGCCAAGGTTCTAACCTCTGCTCTTTGAGATGACAAATAAGCTGTCTGATCAACATAACAGGACTCCTCAAAACACAGTGCCTTAACCCAAACAAGTAACTCTGTGAGTGTGGAAGCCAGGCCATTTGAAAAGAATGGGGGAAGGAAAGAGGGGATAAAATATTCCAGAATATGGATAATCTTTCCATCCCTCCCTTGACAAAATAAATTACACACAAGGAAGTCCAACCTCTGCGGGCTCACTTATACGCACCAAGAAGCATGGTTCCTTTTATAACATGTCTTGCACGAAACCTGGGAGTTGCAAGATACACGTTTCTGGCAGCAGCAATGAGCAGAGAGGCCCCCTACTCCCATAAACTCCACATTCTTCTTCCAGCTGCATGCCAGACCAACAATAACCAAACTATATACTACTCCCTCAGGACAAGCAGGAATGTGAAAAAAGAGCAGAACTGAAATCTATTAAGATTCATATCCATAGAAGTTTTTATGAGGCTAACAAAGGATGCTAGAAAAAGCCAAGACCAACTGTAGCACAAACACACACACACATACACACAGCTTTAAATTGCTCAGAGGTTAAATCAAAGTGCTTGAGTTAATTAGAATTTCCTTTTTGGGGAAAAGAACACAGTTCAACAAAGCTATTAGCTGTTTGGATATTGGAAGAGAAACCCAGTAATATATTATGTTTTAGAGAAAAGTAATAAAACCCACTCATGATCTGAATCCTGAAAACCTCTATTTATTTAATCATGGATTCTGCTCTTGAAATGCTGTGAACACTGCAAAAGGGGGAAAAAAGTAAAGCCATACTTCATGCTCTTAAAAACTAAGACATCTAGTGTGGACATTTTTCTGTATATTGTTTCAACCTTGTGTTAGAGCTCTCCAAAACTAGAATGCAAAGTTTTACTAGTTTTTATTTTTAACTTTTAAAACACTCAAAAAACCCTTTTAAAGAGAACAATGGTCATAAAATGTTGCAGAATCGTAGAAAATAAGACTCATTAACTTTTGATGCTTCCAGAGGTAACAGACCAACAGCTGTCAGTGGTCAACTATAATATAGTTAATAACAAAAGCACCCACATCCAAGTGATGCAGACTGTCTGGAATTCCCAGCACCACTCTGCCTCGTAGTAACAAGAAATCTTTCTGGTTCTGAGATGTTCCAGGATATGTGTGCACCAGTAGGAGGAGTGCTGTGATCTGAGTGTTTGTGTCCCCCTGAAATTCATATGTTGAAATCCTAGTGCCTGATGGGATGGTATTAGTAGGTGAGGTCTTTGGGAGGTGAAGTCATGAGGGTGGTGCCCTCATGAATGGGATAGTACTCATAAAAGAGGCTCCAGAGATTCCTAGCCCTTCTGCCCTGTGAGGATACAATGGAGAAGCCTACAACCTGAAGAGGGCCCTCACCTGGCCATGCCGTCACTGACTTCCAGCCTCCAGAACCGTGAGCAATAAATTTCTGTTGTTCGTGAGCTACCCAGTTTGTGGTATTTTGTTATAGCACGAATGGACTAAGACAGGGAGGGAATCTTACTTGGCCCAAGCAGAGAGGAAAGTTGAAATCCTGGAGAAGAAGGCCTATATTGTGTGTGGTGTTGGGAGGAGGCGGGGGTGGGATATGTATTTATTTCCATGTCCCCAGTATTGGCATACACTGGGCAAATGTTTCCATAAATTAAATGAACTCATTCTGGTTTCCATTTTGCTGTTAACTAATTGTGTGACTCTAGGCAAGTGAATTTCCTTGAGCCCCAGTTTTTCCATCTGTAAAGTGGGGATGACCCCTGAGAGAACACCTCTGAACAAGTTTATGAACTCTAAAGCTCCATGCACATGAAAGGATGAAGAATTAGAGTTGTCTCTGTTTTTCTTTTCAGATATTGGCAGATATTAAACTTTCAATGTCACAAACACTGCCAGTATTCTCTGTGGCTTTCTTCTAATCAAAAATCTTCTTTAGCTTGTGAAATTGCATATTCTTCTCCATAGATTAAAGCTAATTTTATTATAAAATTTTAAAAATTTGGTCTGAAACATCTTTGTTTTTTCGGAATTGAACCTTATTTTTTAAAAAACTCCATTCACCTTGGTTTTAAATAAGATGGGATTTCTAGGCTGCTCTCTAAAAACTCATTTTAATGCATAGTATAGTGACTTATATTCCTGCTGTTAATTCTGACAACTGCAGCTACATCTACTACCGCTAATCTATTACCACTGCTATTAGTTGAATACTTACTGTGTCCCAAGCACTATGCTTTGCATTTTATACATATTCTCCTTAAGCTTTCTAACAACTTAATAGGGAAGATAATATTCCTTTTCTACCCAAGGAAAAAGAGGCTCTGAAAGGTTAAGGGTTCAATCCAGCTAAGAAATAACAGAATCAAGATTTTACCAGGTCTGGGTTACTTACAAGTCCTTGGTCTTTCCACTATGTCAACTAACTGACTTCAAAACAGACTTATGGAACACAACCCATTGGTAAATTAGAGCCTGTATTTATGAATAGCAGATTCATTTTAAAAAGAAGAAAAGAAACCCTTGTAACTTGTAACTTTCAAAAATCTCTACAAAACATGCCTCAAATTACCACACTTAACGCTCTTCATTGTTTGGTCCAAATGGAATCAAATCAACAATATGCACTTGACATTTTCTAATTCAAATAACCAAACAGCCTTGATAATACTAAAATAAACTAGAAAAGGCCTTTGAAGAGGACAGAGCTCCTCATATAAAAATAATCCTGAAAAGACTTTAAAAATAAAGCCCACCATCAGGCATACAAAGGCAGTCCCTGCATCTTTCATCCATTAAGTCAGATTTTCCTGTTGATTTCCACTTCAGTGGGGAATAAATTGTTTAGTGGTTGCTGTCGAGTCTTTTTGGATTCTGCTACAGGTATTGTCTTATACTTAAGAATGAGTAACTTCTGCTAGTATTATCACACTGACTGGAGGCAACATTGTTGAGAAACATGTAGCAGAACTTGGCTTGAAGCCCTTTGAACATATAATTACTCTCTAAAGTTCCAGTCTACACACAGTAGCGACATCATTCCAGCACATTGAGAGAAATGTTAAACTTAGCTTAATGGCAAGAATAGTCTACCACAGCTTAAAAAAGTTACACAGGTTTTAAATAACTTTGAAACATAAGCTAACTTCACACATTTCTTCCCAGTCTGCTTGGAACATGGGCAACTTAACACTCAGTTTACAATTAGAAAGTTTAGAGTGTGCAATCAGAAGAGCTAAAAGAGCTTCTAATTATGAACCAAAGAAATATGCATATTGCAGTCAATTATTCAGGACTTAATTATTCAGAATCGTCCAGTATCAGCCAGAATAGATCTGGCTAATCTACTTCGTTTCCCTCATTTCCAGTCACTGATCAGCAAGCTGTACATCTTTCAGGAGAAGTTATAAAAATTAAGCTGAGAGAAAAGGAAAACTCTTGTTGGCTAATATTTAGGGCCTTAAAACCTGGTTCTCGTAAAGAATAGCCATGATCATCATCTGGGGCAACTGAGGGGAGATGATACACCAGAATTACCTTAGGAACTGTTTCAACCAGTTCATTGGTTTTATTCCATTTGTGTACTTTGATTATATGTATCATTTTGACTTGGGCTATACAATTAATCCAACGTTCTTATTAAAACTTGCTTCAAATTAAATTATCACAACTTTTGGAAATCCTAAGTGGGGGGCGGAGGGGGGGGTGGGGAAGAGGAGAAAGCACTTCCACTCGAAATGCAAACATTTAACATTTCATGTAAAACTTCTCTTCAATATAAAATGATTAAACTCCACATGCTCAATGTATTCAACTGATTTACAAACATTTATGCAGTAGCCAAAATCCCTAACGTTACAATCCTGTTTAGTGATGGTCTTGCTCACAAGCAGCTCACAGACAGATGATTGGCAGGTTGTCTGGGTCTAAAAATAAAAGAATGGGAAGAAGGGTTGAGCATACACAGGGACATAGAAAATAATGAGGCTGATTTTGGGGTGAGGATTATGGAAATCAGTATTTTCACCTTAAAGACACACACACACCGTGAATGATTCGAGTTTTAATTATGCACAAGTTAGACTGTGACTCCAAATTATTTCACAAGATAGAAGTGCACTTAAAGCTTTAATCTCCTTAGTTTATTTCATTATCAACAATCATTTTACAATGCCACAGTGCATTTTATAGTTGTAAATGAAAATAACCTGAAAGAAGTATGGTACCACAGTTACGAGTCCAACCTCAGTGAATCACATGTTGAAGTTAAAACAAAACTGAAACCTCACATTTTGGAAACCATCAGTGGGTTAGTTCATCAGGCATTCAACATTTCCTAAAAATCTACTATGTGCCAGGAATTAAACTGGTGGAGAATCAAGGGTGAGATTGAACTGGGGATTGAACTGATGAAATGAATGTTTTAGAAAGATCACATATCGTGTTAGCAGTGATACGTGAAATATCTTGGAAAAGGGAGATACCAGAGGGACAGAAACCAGTTAGGAAAGGATGAGGGCTTGGATCATATTGTGGGATTAGAAAGGAATAGGTGGGAGATAGAAATATTTTAAAAGAATAATCAACATGAAGGACTTGATAAAGCTCCTTAAAGTAAGGTTGGCATGACTGATAGATATAGGAAAGATGGGAAAGGGAATCACCGGGAGATGAGGAGTTCGATTTGGGGTTGGTATGGAGTACCTTCAATTTAAGATGATGGTGGCTCATCTAAATGGTCATTGGATCAATTTAATTAACTATAAGAATTAAAAATATGTGTAATTTCTTCCCAATGGAACCTACCATAATTTATGCAGTGATTAGTTTAGAAAGAAGCAACCTATTAGTCATATTTTTACATAACTATATTTACGCTTGTTAATTAGTTTACTTTCTTTTAATTAATAGTCAGGTATAATATCTATTGCAGAAAGCTGAGATTTAACTGTACCTTTGAAACCTTACTTTCTTTTACAATAAACATTGTCTACATCTTATCAATATACAGTCAACAGGTTCAAACTTTGCCCATGTTGGCAACTTGTCAGGAGATTGGGGGCTACACCTGTCTTGCATAATGCTGAGTTATTTACCGCCTGCCATCATCTTTAAAACAGCTCACAGAGGCCAGTATATTCAGCTTAATATGGATCTCTGAATTCTAGACAGTGGAGCCTCCACGTCTATGCTGTCTTGTAAACAGGCTGCAGCTCCAGGACCACCAGGCCTACACTTAGCCATCAGGCTCTATTTTAATCTCACTTCCTCTTCAAAATTACCTTCATCCTGCAATGCCAAATATATCCGCCACAGATTACAAAAGTCCTTTCCAATTCTTATGATGTTCAGTTAATCTTTATGTTGCATGAGAATAAGGGGTAAGATTGCGATTTGTTTTTTTAGCACGTGATACGTAGGAAAGAAAGAGACTAGGAAGCGGTATGTTTGATGTTCTGTATGTTCAGACTAGTTAATAAATTTGAGATTCAAATTTAAAGAACATCTCTGTACCAATTATATATGTGCCACAAAATCTGGCTGATTTAATTTATAATAGAGCAAACCAAAAATGTCTTTTTAAAGCCCTTACTTAAATATTTCCCCCTCTTAAAGTATGAGTCCTATGCAGAGGAGTCAAGTAGCTCCGTGAAGGCTGGGCTGGTATCTTCAGTTTCCACTATAGTGACTTGGCATATAGGAGGTATCCACTAATCACAGGAGGAGGAAGAGAGGAATAAAGTGCCTTGACAATGGTCACAATGATTGGGGACATCTCTAAGATGTTACTAAACAAAGTATGGGAAACTGGACTGAATCAATATCATCTCAGAACATGTTATAGGTATTTTGATTTAAAAAAAAATTTGCTAAGAGCCACCTTTTCTTGTCATTTACCCCTTTCTCTTAAAAAACTTGGCAAAAACCAAAAGAAAACAAAAAACTAATCAAACCACTAAAAATCCAGCAAGACTGGTTTACTTCTAATTACAATGCATCTGTAGAGTTGATTACTATGCAGTCATAAAGAATAAGGAAAAGTACGTTATAATTCACAAACATATTTAAATTACAAACCATTATGTATAGTGCAATTCTACTTTTGAAAAAAAAAATAGCTATACAAACTTTAAAATATGTATCCTTATTTATATAAAGACAAATACCAAAATTTCAACAGTGGTTATCTCTGAGCAATGGGATTACAGGTGATTTTTAATTTTTGCTTATCTGTATTTTAATTTTTTTCTGTAGTGAATGTATATTACACTAAGAAAAAGTTACAAGAAAAAAAAATCCAAAATTTCAACTGCTTTCAAGTTAATACTGCATGTTACTAAATTTCTGCAACATCTCCATTTTTTTTTGCTATATTTCTGAAAATAAGAATGCAAATTTACAAAAAGATGTTAAAGGTGAGGCGAAATTATGAATGAGGAGCAACGTACCTAAACAGGAGTGGCCAAGGCCAACATTCTGGAAGAAGGTATGGTTTGGCCAGGTCTAGCTCTCTAGAGAGAGGGATCAATCATAATGACCACCACCATGCATTGAGTGCTATTATATCCAAGCATCATGCTAATGCTTTATATGAGAGATCTCTAATTCTCACCACATTCTTGGAAAGTTGGAATTATTATCCTCATGTATTGTACAATAACACAGACTCAGAAAGAACTTACTTAAAGCTATACAACTATTTAATAAAGTGGCTGCACTAGAGCTGACAAGGTATTTGTGAGGCCAAAGGAAGGAAGCAAATTTGGTCCAGGTAGAGATGGAGAGATGCTGATAAGCACTGTCACTGCAACTTTCCTCCTAATCAATGTTTGGTTCAACACCACTGGGCCAATGGCTAGACTTTTAATAGATGGGGCCACAATTAACATCACTAACAGAGCAGATAGGAGAGTGAAGTATTCTGTATGGAAAAAAGGTGCATGAGGTTTATCCTGAGGACACAACAATGTGTGGTGCACAACCAGTGTGAAAGAAAGGGCGATGCTTGCAGCTACCTCAAGGAATTGTGCGAAATCCAGTCTAAGTTATTCGGTGCTTACAGTGAGAGATGGTAATGGATGGTAGTGTGTCCTCCTTGTAACCATCATCTGTCAGATAGAGGTGAGTGTAGACAATAAAGCCACCCCAAATTGCCTGTCATTCCACTCAGAGGCTGTGCAGTCAGCTAGGTTCATTAGCTAAGAGAGCCACTACTGGTTCATCAGCCTAATTTTGTGTCTTGGCAAAATAATAATCAATTATTTTTCTTCAGAATTTATCACCATCAAATTTGTGGGTGTGTATCTTGCTTAAATTCCATCTCCCAGTCTACAATATAAATTCCATAAGGCCAGAGTGTTGTCTATTTTATTCGTTGCTGTATTCCCTGTACCTACAACAATTCCTAACACAGATTAGGCCGTCAATATTTATTGAATGACTGAATCAGTTATGTCATGAACATCAAGATGGCGCATACACAGTTGTTAACAAGAAGGTTGCCATCATGGAGACTGGGCTGTGTTTGAGAAAGGCAATGGGTATCTGTGTGGAAAGGGACCTCAGGTGGCTGGAGACATGGAACCCAGACATCTCTGAGATGTCAGCATGAGGTCCATCGGCAAGAGTCATCTATGTTTAGGTTGATCAGCGAAACTATGAGATATGTTCAGTTCTATAAGAGAAACAGTAAAATTAGAAAGAAGACTCAAAACAGAGCTTTGGTAAAGGATCTCTGTGGTGAAGGTGAACTGAAAGATGGGTAAGAATTGACCATGACAAAAAGAGTTTTAAAAAAGACGTGGTATGTGCATAGCTAACTCTCCTAGTGATTATTTTAACCAAAGATTTCAATTTACATAATATCAATATCAATTTTACTAGATGAGCACTTTTTGAACTGATTAGGGTAACAGAGACCCAATTTGTATTATGCTGATAGATCAAATCAGAAAAGGAACCAAAATGGGAGAGCGAGTCGCAGTGACTAAGGGAGAATGACAAGATATCCCTGTATCTGAGACTACTACTTAAAGAGAAAGAGAGTTCAGAAGCAGATCTTCAATGACATTTCACAAGTTGATACAAAAAACCACAGCACAGTGGGTACAAAATTTTTGGAATATGTCCTGGGGCAAAACTGCTAAATACGCTCCAAAAGAGTAGTAGTCCCCTGGAGAGGCAGGGAACCCACTCTGGATTCCTTTTATTCTGTAGTTTATCTGCTTATCCTTTGCTGCTTCTTACCATATCCCTCCTGGGTGCTGTGCTAGGTATAGCAGGGGTAACAAAGAAGAATAGGACACAGTTCCTGGCATTAAGGGGCTTGCCATCCTGTGTCTTGAGCAGAGCGAGAGGTAACAGACAAACTGCTGCGGGTTCAGTGAAATAGGACACAGAGAAATGGGCTTAGTTAACCTAGAACACTATTTTTCTTTCTTTCCCTCTTGTTTCTCCTCCTCTCCTTTTGGAGGTATCCTTGGTCTGCTCTAAGAGTTGAGAGAAGAGAACCAGAAAAAAATTATATTCCTTTTCCATTAAAATTTTTTTAAAAAAGTAGCTAGCACATAATGATGCAAGGGAAACGACAAAACGACTCCACATTAGTAAAATCCTGGTAAAGATGAGAATGAGACAGGTTAGCAATAGTAGAGGCTTCCAAATATCAGGCACTGGGTAAGGAATTGCTAACTTGTGTGATCTTGGGCCAGTGTCTTAACCTCTCTGCCCTTCAATTTCCTCATCATGAAAATAAGAGCATTAGGTTCGAACAGTAGCTCTCAAATGTTCGTCCATTTAAGAACCAAGGACTTGCTAATAAACCAAATTCCCCAGCCTCAAGCTAAGGATTTTGACTTGAGATCTCCTGCATGAGGCCCGGAAATCTGCATTTTAAGTGACTTCCTCAGGTGGTGTGATATAGTCATGCTCTGGGAAACACGGCCTGAAAGATGCTGCGCTCTGTGTGAGGCATCACCATTACACAAGGAAAATAGCAGAAATATTAAATAGCTTGTAATTTCTTCCTGTTTCTATTTATGTATTCCCATTGTAATACATTCACAAATAGTTTAAAGTAGGAATTATTTCACAAATAGTATAATTTAATCTGTATGCAATTCTTTCTGCAGTGAAATCAAAATTATACTTTTATCAGAAAATGAGGCTTAAACACAACACTGCATTCAAACTAAGAAAAATAATTAATTTGCACTTACAAAGCAAAGTGAAAAGTTTCAAAAAACTGTCATGATTTATGATGTGGAGAGTAGAGTCAGAGAACTACAATGTAGAATATTTCCGTTCTCCCACTGAAAACATGTCTTAGGAGTGGAGATTATTTAATAAGCATGCATATTTGTTAACAAGGCACTCATGCAGCTCCTCTGTGCTTCTGGGGACTGGACGGAAGGAGGCCACAGAAAAGTAGAGGAGAGCAGGAGGTGAAACACCCCGTCCTCAGCTGGCGGTTCAGGCAGAACACGAACCTTGTGACCTCAGTGTAGACACACGTTGCCATACACCTGGATAAGAGAAAAATGGTACATAGGTTTGCACCATATCTTTTGGGCAACTCCTCTGCCACCTGGCATTTTCAGGCTAATAGTATTTTATTAATAAAAATACCATATTTTTCCTTAGCGGCAAAGATGCGTGACTTGATTGCAAGACTGTTCAGTGCTAACACTGCTTATCTTGTGAGATGATTTGAATCCAGTTGAAATTACAGTACTCATTTCTTCAACTACGGATTTTTTGCAATTCTACTACTGCATGATTCATTCTACAAAGTTCTCCCACCACCATTCTCGCTTAGCATTTAATCTGTTTCAAATTTAAGTTTATAAGAAGTACAAGAGCTTTGATGGTTCCATATTTATTAAGTAAAGATCAAAGGCCCTCTGCTTTTTTTAGTCTTTTACATCTGCAAGGGATGACACATTTCAGATGACAGTCTTTCTTTCCTACAAAGAATTAAGCATGAGAATGCCTTCATTTTCAAGCATTTATTTCTCTCTCTACCTAAATGTTCTCCAAATTATAAGCATGCTGCCATCACACATGGAATTTCATTCAGTGCTATATTTCAACAACACCAGGAATTTAACACACCGTTCTTTATTGCCACCAGACACTACTTTGTCCCTTTTCTTCCCACAAGCCCTTTGCCTAGTAAGACTGGCTTCAGGGCTTACAAAAAGGTCTAAATCAAAGGTTGTTATCTTCCTAAACAGATCTTGTAGAGAAGATGGTTTTTGTGTTGTGTTGTTTCTGTCTGACAAAGGATCATCAACATATTTAAAAGATGGATCACATATGGAGAGAAATATATAACAGGCAAAAGATTATCATCCCAAATACATAAAGACCTAAAAATCTGTAAGAAAAAGATCAAGAACCCAATAGGAAAGGGGGCAAAATATCCGCACAGGCAATCACAGAACAGGGGGCCCAAGTGATCAATAACTGTGAAAGGATACACACTAGTAATCAAGAAAATACAAAGTAAAGCAACAAAATACTATTTCACACAGATCATAACAGCAAGAATTATAAAGTTTAACAATACAGCGTGTAGGCTAGGATGTAGAGAAGCAGGAATTCGAGTCCACTGCCAATAGCACTGTAAGTTGGCACTAAACATCTTGGAGAACAACCAGCAATGAATTTGGAAATGTACATAGCCTGTGAGTCAGCAATCCTATTTCTAGGAATATATCCTGGAACACTGCACTCATCCACAAGGAGATACAGATAGCATTGGTTGTAATTGTAATAATAACTCTTGTAATGAACACTGAATAAGTCAAATATCCATCAGGCTGGTAAGGGAGAAATAAATTGTGGTTAAATGATGGAATCTACGCAGCAGTGCAGATCGCTAACATCTGTATGTATCAACACAGGTAGAAAATGACTGAAAAGGCAAATCGTAGAACACTGTGCACTATTTATAATACTATTTATGTAGATTTAAAACTATATAAATCAATATTATGTATTATTAAATATATGTATACAGTAAAAGTAAAAAATCATGAAATAGATAAACTCTAAATTCCTGATTATAGTTGCCTCTGGGGAAGGAAGGGGAAACGGGACTGACAAGGGGTCCCTGGGGAACTTCAACTTCGGAAGTGCTGTTTTGATTTTCATGAGAAGATGAAGCAAATGAAATGAAATATTAATGTGTTTCATTTACTGGTTTTTGTCATATCATTCTTCATATTTCTCTGTATTTTTTTTAACTTTTAAAACTAAATCTTAACAAGCAATAGCAGGGGATATCGGGAAAAAACAACTACAGTTACTAGTGACAATCCTTTTAAATCATGAGAGTGCTGTTGTGGGGCTGGCCACTCTGCAGAGCTCGTTTCACCAAATGCAATGGTGATATTTACAAAGCATCCTGAGAATTATTCAGCAGAAGGATCCAAAGACAACTACAAGAACTGAGTATATTTGCCTCACAGAAAATTAAAAGCAGTTGGGAAGAGGTTCAAATCATAAAGATATAAAGATTAAGTCCTGTAGATTTTGCATTTGATAACAGAAATGGTTCCTACAATCTTAACTTATTGATAGATTTTAAGTTCCTAAAAATTTAAAGACAACAACTTCCCCCAAAGCTATTTATTTAACATGTCAAACTGTCTTGCTTTAAACAACTTGTAATATCAAGCAATTACTTTAAACTCGACTGAAATATGCACAAATAAAATAGTACATTTCTTTAGGGCAGTCACAAACTCCAACATATACAAGCAGCTAACCTTTATGAGTAAAGTGACTATAGATAAAACTGAATTAATAAATAAAATCATCCAACCCATTTAGTCTTTGATTTTATAATCTTGGTAGACATGAGAACAGAGGAATATTTCTCTAAGAACAGCAGTGCAAGTATTACAGTAAATGGTGACTGACACTAGGCTTCAGCACTAGAGCTGGGGACACGGGGTATGGGGATTATGGCCCTCACAACTCCTATAATGCACAACACAGGTCCTGTCTTAAAGTAAGCACAGCTATTAATCAGGCTCAACTGCTGCCATTATGGACAGACACAGTGCTGTCACATGATCCAATTTTTCAGTATAAGCTTAAATCCAGATTTTATGTTAAATCTACTAACATAATTTTAAACTGTTGGTTGAAAAAGACTAGAGACAGCCCAAAATATGAACCATTGTGAACTCAAAGGAATATTATGCACCTGTAAAAAGGATGAGGAAACTCTTAAAACACTGATATAGAGTGATCTGCATGATCCATTAAGTAAAAAAAGGCAAGATGCAAAATAGTGTCTGAAGGTTAGTATAGTGTCTATTGTGATGTAAAGGAGAAGTGTTTTTTGCTTATATTTTCAAAAAGAAAAACTAGAATAAACCAAACTAATAATTATGGTTATCCATGAGGGTGGGGTGGGTGGGAGAAGAGAATAGGGAAGTGAGAGAGAAGAGGGATGGAAGCAAGACTTCTGTGCCTCCACCTTATTATACAGTTTTGACTTTGGAATTATGTAAATGTTTTATCTAAGAAAAAAATAAAATTAGATCATAGAGGGAAAAAGAAAATCCCTGAAGCAAATGAATCTAAATGAACACTGAGCAGGAAGGGATGGGGTGTCTCTAGCACGTCTGCCTGCCTGATGCTCAGGCACCCTATGGCGAAGCTCACTGTAGGCCTGCCACACCCACCACTTACCCTGATCTGCAGTTACCCCTCCCAACCAAGGGAGGGGCCTGGTGAAGAAAGACCCTACACAATAAGTGAGAAAACCCAGGCCAGCTACCTGTTATTGTCAACTAAGTCCTTAATCATAAACATAGCCAATCAAACATTTAAGGAAAACCAACAACATGAAAGAGAAACCAAGATGAACGATGTGATATGATCCAGAATAGAGATAATTCTCTAACAAAAGAGACCTCTAGAAACATTCTAATTAGTAATCTTAGAGAGAGAATATTAGAATCATTAAACAAGCACAAGCTGATATAAAGAAAACCAATCATAAGAAGCTGGATATTAAAAATAATTATCAAAACAAAGAACCCACCCAATAGGCAAATATATACAGAAAATTAAGAAAAATGGCTAATGAACATATGAAAAATTACTTAATCTCACAAGTAATCAAGGAAATGTAAGTTAAAACCAGGTATTTTTCACCCATCAGATTGGCAAAAATAACATGGCTGTTTTAGTAATTATCTTAGTTGAGGCTGCAGTAACAAATTACCATAGACTGGGGGGCTTAACATTTATTTCTCACAGTGGTGGAAGCTGAAAGTCTGATACCAGGGTGGCAGCATGGTTGGGTTCTTGGTGATGGCCCTTCTCTTGTTGTATTTGCACATGGTGGAAAGCAGAGAGAAAGGGGAAGCAAGATCTCTCATGTCTCTTCTTATAAGGGCACTAATCCCATTCATGAGGGCTCTACCTTCAGGACCTAATTTTCCCCCAGAGGCCCCACCTCCTAATACCATCACATTGGGGGTGAGGGTTTCAACATACAAATTTTGGGGAGACACAAACATTTAGCCCATAACAGTAACCTAATGCTGAATAAGAAAATGACTCTGTGTCTTTAAACAAATCATTATGTTTCATGGTTTCTGTGCATTAGAAATTCAGCAGTGGTTTGGCTGGGCAGTTCCAACTTGGGGCATCTCATTCTCATGAAGCTACAGTCATTGAAGGCTTGACTGGGGCTGGAGGATCCACTTGTATGGCTGGCAAGTTGGTGCTGGAGGTTGGAGGGAGCCCTCAGTTCCTCTCCACAGACCTTGGGAGGCCACATGGCATGCAACTGACTTCCTCCAGAGCAAGCAGTCCAAGAGAACAAGGCTTTTTAGGACCAAGCCTCAGAAATACCAGATGGTCACTTTCACCATATTCTATTGGACACACAGACCAGCTCTAATTTAGTGTGGAAGGGAAAACACAAAGACGTGAAAGCCAGGAGGATCATTGGAGGCTGGCTACCACAATTGGAATATTTAGTTTTGGCAAGAATGGGAGGAAATGGGTGCTCTGATACACTATTGCTAGGTGTGTAAATCTCAGTTAGAGGGCGACTTGACAGTAGATAGTAAGATTTAAAATATACATATCTTTGCATATATTCTAGCTGAAATACGTATAAGGATGTTCACTGCAGTAGTGTTTGCAATAACAAAATAAGAGAGGAAAATCTAAACATTTGTAAATAAGGGAATAATGGAAAAATAAATTAAGGAATACCGTGGAGCAGTTAAAAAGAATGTGCCAGATCTGACTGACCACGGAAAGATTTCTAAGACATATTGTTAAGAAAACAAACAGAAAGAAAATACACTTCCATTTACATAAAAACAAAAAAACCAAATACATGAAAACTGATTTTGTGTGTGTGTGTACATGTATGAATATGAACATCTAGAGGAAAGCTCTGGAAAGACACATGTAAACATTTTGGCAGTTACTTCTGAAAACGGTGGAGTGTGGGCAGCAGAGGCAGCACTTTTACATTATAATATTGTTTTGTTTGAATTTTTAACAAAAATGGCTTTCATAATTTAAACATTTAAAATCAGTAAGTAACAGACTTTAAGTGACAACCCAAAATGCCCTCTTATAGTAAAGAATATGAGCTTTAGTGGTTAGACTTGATGATATTTATTTTAGCTCTTCAGAGGCCCTTTTTGGCTTACTTATGGATTTTGAGTTGCTGCTACAGTTTTGTGATCTCAGGGCAAGTCTTTAGAAAATTAAGAGAAGAGAGCAAGGTCTCCACTTCTGTTTTCAATTGTGGTTCTGAAATGAATAGGAAATGGCTATTAGACACAAAAGTATTAAAATACTGGCTCTCAAGAAGTAGAAGCAACCCAAGTGTCCCTCGACTGATGATTGGATAAAGAAGATGTGGTATATATATACAATGGAATACTACTCAGCCATAAAAAAGACAAAAATGTCCCATTTGCAACAACATGGATGGACCTGGAGCCTATTATGTTAAGTGAAATAAGCCAGAGAGAGAAAGAGAAACACTGCATCATCTCACTCGTATGTGGAATATAAACCAACACACAGAGAAAACTGTATAGTGGTTACTAGGGGCAAGGGGGTTGAGGGGTGGGCACAAGGGGTGAAGGGAGACATGTATATGGTGATTGGCAAAAAATAACGTACAACCAAAATTTCACAGTGTTATAAACCATTAAGACATCAATAAAAAAAAAATAATGGCTCTCAGCCTCTCAGTTTCGTCATCTATAAAATGGGGATAAGATACACTACCTACTATACAATGCTGCTAGGATCAAATGAGACACTAAAGTCACTGGCACTTATTAGACACTCAAATGTGGCCATTTTTACTTTAGGTCCATTTTAAATCTCTTATCAGAGATAAAGCACTGTTTTGGTCAATATAAATGATGTGAGTGGATACATGCTAAGTGGAATAAACCCAATCATGACTTGTATTGGTTTTGTCTTATTCTTCCCTCAAAAGTATTTAAGGAAGAAGTACCACCTGGATCAGAGCAATGAGCTTATAAGAGTGTATTCATTTGGACTATAAAATCAAAACACAATTTATTGTGTTGTAGAGGAAAAAAAAATCTTAAAAAAATTATTACACAAATACCAAAGCATACACCATATCTGGAGTAATCTATCATCAAATTACAATAAATTTATTCTCCAGAAAAGCTTAACCTTAGTTAGAAAAATCACTGGTTCTAATATCAATTTTAATACCTCCTCAATGTGAACATTCCCATCCAAGTATCTATATTCATGAAACACCTAATAAAACAGCAACCCACAGACAGGTCTATAATTCTGTAACCCTACAACTTGGTAGAAAAAAGACTGAGATATATAAATGAATCTTGCCTATGTCACTAATCCATCAATGTTTGGATAGATCATTTTATGTCTCTGAGTTCGAGTTTCCTCCGCGAAAAGTGAAGAGTCTGGGTTAAATGATCTCTAACAACCCTTCCTACCCGAAAAGTCCATGATAAAGTATTCTCTAGCGCTTCCTTCATCTGAGGCACTTTTGCTTGTAAATTGATCAAAGCATCAGATTAACTTCTTTTTTTTTTAAAGATTTTATTTATTCAGTTTTTCCCCCCAAAGCCCCAGTAGATAGTTGTACGTCATAGGTTCACATCCTTCTAGTTGCTGTACGTGGGACTCAGCCTCGCGTTGGACGGAGAAGTGGTGCCTCGGGGCGCTCCCGGGATCCGAACCCGGGCCGCCAGCATCAGAGCGCGTGCACTTAACCGCTAAGCCACGGGGCCGGCCCTAGATTAACTTCTTGTTCATTTTAAGAATGCGATTTCCAGCAAAAGACTTACTTTACAAAAACACTGCAACAAAAAGCAGACTGTGTAAAATGCATCACGATGGGATCTAACCTGAAACCAAGGTATAAATCCTTTTCAAACAATGAGCCATGGCAGTAGGACGCTAATCAATCAGAGCATGTTTGAAGAACTGGGTGCAGTTATTCCCTCAGGGCTTTTGCACCACTCTTTAGTTACAACCGACTATGTGATTCTAAACGAGAAGATCCTAAATGTTTACTATATAAAGCGTATCCTAATATTAGTGCCAGTTTACCAAGGGGGTCTGCACTATCTGCCCTTCTTTGCCTAAGTTACTTGTGTCTTATTGGTTTACTGTCCCTTAGCTGTACACATTATTGAGAATTGTTTTGTCTCATACCTTCTGTACTATTTTCAAACTTTTCTGTATAATAAAATATCTAATAACATGCATTGGGTACCCTTGGGGTTGAAACTCTCATGGAATACATTTAAGAAAAGTGTGAAACTACCTTTTTTCAACAGTTCAACTCTATAAAAACATGGATATTTCAATTCTAATCATTTTTCCGCTTAAAGTAAAAATTAGAATGTATCCTTTTCACAGATAAAGTACATCCAATTGAGTTCCCACATTTTTATTACCATCTTTATAAAGCTGCTTGTAGATCTCCAGATTTTCTCATGAAGGTTAAGAAGGTTGGGCCACATGATCATCAAAATACTCACTGTGCCAATACCAAATACCTCAAGACAGGTAAGAGTCAAGTCTCTCCAATTTTATGTATTTGGCCACTATACAATGCTATGATTAACTCAAGAGTCTCAGAATTCCAGAAAACTTTCTAATATTCAAGACATATTAATACTTTATATGCACAAACTACTTTTTTTGAAATCTAACTTTTTAGCAAGAAAGTGATCCTCAACAGAGTTTGACTACAATTAAAAAGCAAATATAAGACCTTTGTTTCAGGATTTTAGTACATATTTTATAATGCATGTAAATGTTCTACTGACTTGCACAGGGTGAGAATCTCTGAGAATGTACTTTTCTTGTATGAGGAGTTGAAAACTCACTTTACAGGTTATCACAAAAGCATTTAGAGGACAGGGGCTGTGTCTTTTTCACCATAGCCTCCTTCACAGTGCTACCACAATGCTTCTGTACACAAACACCTAATAAATGTTCACCAAATTTAATTGGAGAGGTTATATGGAACATACACAAAAAACCTGTTAACATAGCATATAAATACTGTATAATATATAGTTACATAGTTTCAAAGTCAAGAATATTTTATTCAATGAGGTAGATAAAAATACTCAAAAGTAAACTCAAAAATAAAACATTTTCTGAAGCATCCACATATTATGGATTCATAATGTATCTTTGAATTTATGCAGTCAGTGTTAAATGTTTTCATAACTCTTGTCTATTCATGCGGGTTTCAATGTTTAGGATACTTATTAAAGATTTTTATTTAGCCTAAGTAACCACTAAAAAGATGTAAGGCAAAATAATTCATTTTATTTCTTAAATGCCTATGTATTTACAATCATAAAAATTTTCATGCATTATAACTTATGAGATACTACACTTTCACATTTATTAAAAATTAAAAATCTTAGGAAATCTAATTCAATTACTTACGAAGAAATTAATGGCTGATCAGAAAATGTCAAATTACTATTATTAGCATAAGATTTTACCATAATGATGAATAGCACTTAATCATGAATACCTTCATTTTACTTTTAAAACTATACTTACAGTTTTTAGATTAAAATCGCATATTGGGTCAATAAGACTTTACTCCAAATTATAGTCACATATGGAAGGGAGCTTTTAATTCCAGGTTTCATTATGGTCCATAGTATAAAGATATATTTTCATGAGGATTACATGATGGATAGCCAGCAAAAGAAATATGCTAGCAGAGGGCAGTAAATTGCCAACTAAGCATGCACTGAACCAAAAGACTACTTTAGAACATGGTTAAGTCCTTGATTATTGCCAGCTTTTCCATAATGTTTAGGTTCTCAAAGGTCACTGAATTTTACAATTATCTCCAAACAATTTTCTTCATGGTCATTTAAGCTTTGTCTAAAAAGCTGTGTGTGTTGCCAAGCAAGAACACCATCTCCTTTGCTTAATTCTGCTTCCAAAATAACTTCACTGGCACCAGAAAAATCATGATAGGAGCGAAGAGTTTTATCTGTTGAAGAAAAAAAAATTAACACTTTGCTTTTGGTAACTTAAAGAACATCAAGAGATAGCTTTGGAATGCATTTTATATACCTGACTTGCAGGTAAAAATCAAGGAAATGTGTCCTTTGAAACAAAGAAATGATTTTTCTCCTGCCATTTGTGTTTCACAATAAAAAACATAAGCCCTTCTATTACAATGAAGTTATACAGGTTTTAATTTTTAAATTTTTTTTTAGTGCAATGAATGAATAACTCTCAGGTATGAAAAATTCAGAACTACATCTCAAATAAATACGATTATTCTTCAGAGTGTTAAATACAAACTTGATGATTAATTCTCCAGTCAAATGCTTACCGCCTGTCAGTTCTACTTCTGCTGTATCAGATCGCAATTTCCACTGTATTGTTCCAGTCTGAAAGGTTTGACTACTTGTTCTAATGGAAATGCCATCTACTTTTAGGCCAACTGACCCACACTCAAACTTCCAGGAAATATAAGCGTAAGATGATCCTTCCTGTCGGGCTAAATACACCTACAGAGTAGGAGGGGAAAAAGGAATTGTTAGAAATAATGAAGTGGTATAGAAGACATATGGTCGAAGTCTTCTTGTCACAGGGTACTATGTACAAATGAATATTAAAAACCTAATTTTTCCCCACTGAAAAGATTTTTACTGCTAACATTTTTTCATTTTATTAGCCAATTTTCCCTATAGTATCTTTTGCTCTGGAAGAAACATATTATTTGAACACAGGTGCCTCAATAAGTATAGCCCTAAAGGGCTGCATGCTAACCAAATTTTGGTAAATCATATTCTCTTTTAAATTAGTAAGTCCAGTTATTTAAAATGAACTTTATGATGAATCCTGCTGAAAATGAAAAATCCTTTTAAATGCAATTATTCCTTAATGTATCTTCTTTTCTAAGTCTGGATTTTCAGATAAGCTTTCCTAGAATGAGATGGACCATATACTCTAAATCAAGGAAAAACCTCAGTCACTGCTAAGTAATGGTTTACAAGGTAATTCCACTCTTGACTCTCTAAATACTACGCTCCCCATTCCTTCCTCAATGCACCTTACCACTTAAATCTATACTATTTAAGACATCAAGTTTACTGGCTGCTTACATCTCATCTCCTCTCATAGTTTCATACACTCTTCAAGATGTTAAATGAAAACTGACATCCACAGCCTCGGTCTTTCACAGCTAACTCCCTTTACCTAGGCTCAAACCGCTAATAATCTGACTCTTAAATCATTTATCCCTGATGTCCCAACTCCCCCAAAAACCCAGACATTTCTTTGAAATAAGTCTTGAAAAAATCCCTTTCTTCATTTATACTGCACTTACCACTATAGTCATGACTTTATGCTCATCTTTCTGGAACTGCCTAATTAATGTTTTCAAAATCCTACTTCCTTCATAGCATGTGCCTGGTCTAAAATGTAGAGCAGGTACCTGGCTCTTGCATTAAATCCAAACTCTTAGCTTTCACGGTCCTCCAGAATTTCATCCCACATGAATTGCCAATACTCCCTTACCCCAGTGTAACTATTTCAGGTGTACTTGTATGATTTAACTTCACCAAATTATAAGCTCTCTGGGACACAGGTTCCAGATTCATAGGAGGGTTTAATAAATAGTATTTAAGTATTAAAAATCTGCATACACATATTCTTTTAGAAACATCTAATCTACTTCTCAGGGGAAAATAGTTGGAGTACCACACAAAACACACGTGCCACGGAAATGTCCTACTCCATGTACTAGTCTAGTCTTTAGTCATCAAGTAAAAAAATCAATCACTGCTAGCATTCTATTGATATTCTATTCTATTTGGTAACCTATAGCTATTTTTCTTCTAGGTTAAATATGTCAGTTAATTTAATTTGAAAGTTTTTAGAATCAGTGAGGTAGAGATTATAAAACAACTAAACACTCTCCAAGGAAAATGATTTGAACTCCTTAGACTAGATATTTATAATCAACTATTGTTCTGGATGGCAAATGGAACTAGACATATGGAACTGTCGACTGCTCCACTCAAGTTTAGGGCAACCTCACTATAACATCCTCTGACGCTCTCGTGTTCCTACCACACGCTCCTCTCATAGCTGTTTGTAAGGAGACACTGGGGCTCAGGATTGCACCAATGCTCCCTGGGAGTTGTTAGTTTCACCTATCTTAAACTACTGGCCATGCACGGATTATCCATAATTTAATTACTCCTTAGAAGGCGTGGCTAGTAAAGGGGATTATCTGGAAAAGATGAGCCAAACAGAGGGGTTACTGGAAGAAAGGTGGTTGGAAACAACTAAAGGACTGGGGGAAAGTAATCTTATGACAGAAATAAATGCATTCAAATTTATGTCTCCATATATACTTCTATGTCTTGAGTATTTTCAGAGCTCAGTAGTTTCAAAGGTCCCTGCAAAAGTGTGGGTATAAAATATGATAGGCTGAAGCGAGGTTAACTTCAAATTTCCAGCTTACCCCAAGAACTGCCTTAATTAAACCTTGGGGGTCCAGAACAGAACTGTGGTTTTAATAATTACAGAAGATTTATAATAGCTGTTGAACCCATTTGACAGAATTGCTTGTTCTAAGATTTACATTTTTCAGTCCTAAAGACATCACCTTTTAAGACTCTAAAAAGTTAAAGGATAGGATGGAATTCATCATTGAATTCTTAAATGCTTAAACAAACATTCAAACATATTGTGAACAAATAGAAGGTCTCTTAGGCTAAAGAAACAGTGTATGGAAATAAAACAGACCCTATTTATATTGAAAATTCGTGTCATCTTGTTCAAATATATTCTGTTTGTAGCATTTTAACTGACTTATTTTAACTCAGCATTTTTAGAGGTGGTAGGAAGCTACCAAGAATACGTATATCCAGTTTGGTAATCTTAAATGTACCAAAATAATAGGATTTATTTAAACCTCCAGTTGTGGTCCTGGCATGTGTAATACCAACAGAACCAGTAATTATAATTTATTCAGGAGAAAAAAAAAACTTTATAACTTCTCAAATATTCAATCGTTTGGTCTAGATGAAAAAGAAAAAAGCATTTTTGTAACTGTTGATTGTTCCTAACTTCCTGAGTTATTTTACACAAATTTTTGTCTGTTGGCTTTTTTAATTCATAGGTGTCATTTATTGTGTGCAGTTCTACATGCTTGATTTTGCAATTTGTGGGACTACTAAGAGATGAGTGTTGCTACTCTACTTTAGCAGTAATGGTAGTAAAATCAGAAGTCATGGAGTTTTTCTTCTACAGACTGAAATCTATGCACACTCCCTTTCCCCACCATGATCCACCCTTATCCCCTTCGGCCTCCATAAGGACATACAGGCATATCAGAAGCCGTGGGTGGGAACAAGACCAGTGTGTCTATGGCTTAAGGTCAAAGTCACACCACTCACAATGTACACACACGAAACTTGTCCTTTGGGTTGTGGCTGTCACTGCTATTTTCAAGACTGAGAACAATTAGCATGTCAGCGTCTTTATGTATTTCACATTCTACAAAAGATCTTCACTTAAAGACTTTCTGATCGCTACATGCCAGGCTGGTATGCCTGCTGCTGTGGTTTCCTAGTTCAGGTTGGACTGCACTGTTTGAAACTGTTCTTTAGTATGCTTTGAAAATTACTCTTCTGCTTAGACTGCTAAGATTAACTCTCATAAAGTTCACCATACAGCAGATACCCGGAAGTCAGTCATTCCTACAGATATTCAGCAGAGCAATTGTATTTCAAGAGATTTTAATTCAATCCTGGTAAACCAGTATTGCTCATGAATCTTATTTTTGGTTATTCCGTTTTATCACTGAGAACAAACAGAAATCACTGTCAGTTCCCACTGTATTTAAATCTTTGTATACTATGCTTCTGATTTATTCCATTTGCAGCCTCTGGAATTACCGCTGGATCACTAGTGTGATCTTGTCCTTCTCTTGCCTGAACTCTTGCATGGTTTCCTATTACGTAATTGCAAGGTAATCCAAGTCCCTGGGACCTGACAACTGTTTACCTTTCTAGTCTTATTTCCCACTATTCTCGTCCCTAATAGTCCCTACTACTTACTCTTTCCTGAATATACCAGATGTTTCTCACCTCAGTGCTTTTGCACATGCTATTTCTCATGCCCCAAACACCCTTCCCTTCCACATCCTGTCCCTACACTGAGAAACTCTCCCTCTGCCTCCTCCTTCAAAAGCCTGCTTAGATATTTTTTCTTCTGCAAGGCCTGCTCTGACTCAAGAAGGGACAGTGGTGCTTCCTTCTGTCGTCTCTCCCTTTGTATCATATACAGACCCATATTCTTCTAGCACTTAACCTCATTAATCTGAACAGTTGGTCCATGTGTTTTTTTCTTATACTAGTTTAGCTCACCTTGAGGCTTGTCTCTTAATTTACCATTACATCCTAAGTACCAAGCACAATGTCTGACAATGTGCATGTTTACCGAATGACTAAATGAATCAATTCTTTACATAATACCATGTACCAAAAAGTGCTAAAATGACTCTAGTGCCAAAGAGAATAATAAAAGTACTCAAAAATGAAAAGTATTTAAGAACATCCAAGGGACATAGTCTCAATGAAGACAGAGTATCTATGGTGCTCTACATACCCCTAGGAGAGTGGAGAATTCATGCCATGTACACTCACTCATTCTCTCTTACATTCACCAATCTTTACTAAACATTTATTGTGTATCATGTACTATGCTAGATATATGAATACTGAGAGTACAAAAGTGGGTAGAAAAAGACAAGGTCTCAGCCAGGGAATGTTTACAGTCTAGTAGGAGAGAGACAAATAATCTATTCTCACACATATTTGTTGAATAAATGCCATGAAGGAGAGGTACGTGGTGCAATGAGTCAATAACGGGGGAAATGGATCCAGTTAACTGGGACTGGAGGGAGTGAGGCTTAAGCCAAGTTCTAACGATAAGTTAATCTAACAAAAAAGAAAGTCAAGGAGGTTGTGTGGAGAGGGTAGAAGGGCAGTGTAGCTGCAATGCAGAGAGCAAGGCGGGTAGCATGGTGCAAGACAAGGCCAGAGAAGGTGGCAGGCGCCTGACTTGGAAGAGATTTGATCTATTTCTTACCCTAAGAGCAGTCAGCGATGACTGGGGTTTTGAAAATGTTTTCCTGGCTATAGCATGGAGAACATCTTTGAAGGGACCAGGGCAGATGCAGGGAGACTAGTTGGGAACCTATTAACATCACTTTTATCAAGGTGTTATCACTTGCATCCTAAAAAGTATACTGGCCTTCTCGATTTAGCTTTTCACATTCCTTTCAATCCAGACATCCCTGAACAATCTATTTGCCAAGTAGTAAAGTTTAGCAAGTCTCCGTGCTCCTGGGAGGCTACCTCTTTGAGAGGGTTAAGACTCTGTTCTAAATATCTGACGGCAGGCTGCGTATGATCTGTCATGATTCCAGGTTGGAGATTACTGAGGCAAAGTGTGATGGGAAATAAGCTTCTATTATTTAGAAAGTGGGGACATGCTAGTACTACAGAACTAAAAATACTGATTTAGGTGGAAAACTCAAGTTTTAATGGTAACATATTACTTCTGAGTTATTAGTCTCCACAAGCGTAGTTAAGATTCTAGTATTTTTATTCATTTGGTACTAAATATTGTAACTGGAAACTGATTCATTCAACTTTTGAAAAATGGTGCCCTTCGTAAAAGTATATTAAGGCAAACGTCGCTTGAGTAGGGACCTGTTTTTATTTAATGGCCTTCACATCTCATTTACATTATTTAAATCTTTCTCATGCAATACACCCTCTCTGGCCACAATGTTCTATTTAGAGATCTCAAAACATGCCATGTTCTTCATGCTTTTTCCTTGCTGCTCCCTTGCCTTATGAACACCTACTCATCCTTCAGCGTCCAGCTCAAATGTGGCCTGCTCTGTAGAGCTTTGCCCAACTCCCACAGCCAGAGCTAATTACTCCCTCCTCAGTGTTTCCATAGCAATGTGTTTATATTCTTATTATAGCACTCTGCATTGTGGTTAAGATGGCTGTTTATGCTTTCGTTTCCCCTGTTAGATTGCGAGGGCAGAAACTGTGTCTTCATTTTTTAATCCATGTAGCTGAGAACAATGCCTGGCACAAGAGGCACTCAGTAAATGTTTGCTGATGAACAAATGAGTGACTAAGACAAAGAAGAAATGTGCCATTGTGTAGACCTGCTTTTCAGCACATCACATCTTCGCAGCACATCATTATTTTCTCCATCATTACTTTCTCCATTAACACTGCTGGTTAGGAAGAAAAGTATACATTTTCTTCAGTTTAGCAAGTATAGACTAGTCCTTGGGAAAAAAACATGTCTATCTTATCCTGCTTTCTGTTCAGAGGAATTTTTAGGGTAAGGACAAACTTTCCAGGAGAAATTCATTCTCTCTTATCAACTACATAAACAATTATAAATACATCTTAAAATTTTATCTTGGGTTTTTTTTAATACCTTTCTTTAATTAAAGAAGAAAATTCCTAAATCTACAACTTTAATAATCGTGGATGTTATTCTTGATTTAATACAAAAAGATCACCAAGATAAGTGCCAAGATAAGTTCAGAACAAGAAATTCTGATTGGGGGAAAAAAAAGAAAGCAGAGATCATATCGCTGTATGTCTTTTGTACTTTGATTGATGCCTAGTATAGTGATAAGGCTATAGTAGATGCTCGTAAACACTAGCAGCTGTTAATCTGTGACTCACTTTTTTAATCTATCCAATGTATCTTACAAGCGAACAACTTCTCTTCTCACTCAAACATCTTCGCAAGTTAACTTTAAAAGCTCCCCACAAATTCATTAACTCCTAAGAAAATCTATCAATAGTATGGTTAGATCCATTGAGGTCATGTGAATAGCTGTGAGTTTATTTTTGGTGTGTGTCTAAGGGCTAGGGCAGTTTAAAAGACAAGCCTCTTGCTTGTTACAGATAACATGCAAGAACAACACGCAAGCTGGTATAAGTGAACTACTACAGTCCTAGCATTCATTTCCTTCTTTATTGTTTAGGACACAGAGAAGAAATAATCAACATCACTGCTCAATCATCCACATTCTTATGAAATGAAAGCATGTTAGATGGTTAGCTCTTGGGACTTCAGACTAAATCCGTTACACTCCTCAAGAGCCTGCATTTAGTAGGCAATCGATACATATTTGTGAAGGAATTAAATAACAATATACTTTACATATTCATGCAAAACCTAGTCACATGGGTTGGTCATACACTTGATTATTTTTCCCTGAAAGAATTAAATTCAGCCTCTTTGACGAAAATGGATACTTCCTTGAAATAAACACATGAACTTCTAATGGACTTTTGATTAAACTTTGGGAGCAGGATTTTCTGTTACAGGTTTAAGGATTACTAAAAGTAATTTTGATATATTAGTTTTCACATTATTTCACAACTGAAAAATGAAGCCAATTTATATTTGTTTAAACAATGGCAAAGGTTTTAAACAGTTTCATGCATTAAGTTACCATGTTCCAGTCTGTTTCAACTTTTCTGAATATGGATTCCATTTTCCACACACCATTCTCCCATCCAGAAATGGTTTGATTATTATCTGAAACTCGGACATAATGATCTTTCACAATATTATAACAAAGGTGGAGCTCTTTAGAAATCTTCTCATTTTCAGAGGGGATGAACAGGGTTTCTTTTCTCTTAAAAAGAAAGCAGAATTAGTTTTTCAAGGAAAAAAATACATATATAAACAAAGAGGAACTGCTATGTATAGTGGTAAGACATTCCTCCAACTTAAAAATGAAAAATTGGTGCCACTGGAAAATTCAAAAAAATATTTTTTTGTTCCTAGGGAAGATCAGCCCTGAGCTAACATCCGATGCCAATCCTCCTCTTTTTGTTTGCTGAGGAAGATTGGCCCTGGGCTAACATCCGTGCCCATCTTCCTCTACTTTACAAGGGATGCTGCCACAGCATGGCTTGGAAGGCGGTGCATCGGTGTGTGCTCGGGACCCGAACCTGCGAACCCTCGGGCTGTCGTAGTGGAGCGCGCACAGTTAACCGCTACACCACCAGGCCGGCCCCCAAAAAATGTTTTATAGTATGATCAGTACGATGCTAATACAGCACCAAACATTACTAGACAGAAAACAAGAAGTATGAACTATAGATCTGACTGAAATTTCTGTGATTTTGTGTTCAACCTGAATTCATATATTTTTTTTCATTTCCACCACCAGCACCATCTCCTAATTGGACTACTGCAATCGTCTCCTAAACCTGACTCCTAGCTTTCAACTCATACCTTGCCTATCCATGGTCCACATAGTAATGAAAGTGATTTTTAAACAATGTGAATTGGGATACATCACTTTCCTACTTAACTCACTCCACTGACTTCCCACTGTACTTAAACTGCAAACCTTTACCAAGGCTAAGAGGACCCTATATGATCTGTCCCTTGCCTACTTCTCCAACCAGATCTCACATTACTCTTCCCTTTTGTCTCTATGCTCTCATCATGCTACTTTTCTTTTAGTTCCTCAAAAAGGCCCAGCTCATTCTTGCCTCAGGGCCTTGACACATGCTGTTCCCTGTCTGGAAGGCTATTCTTTCTACTCTCCATATACCTGCTTCTTTCCCATCCTTAAGGCCTCAACCTGAAGTCATTTCATCAAAGTGTCCTTTCCTGACACCCTAAACTAGGAGAGTGCCTGGGATGTACAGCTTGAAACAATCTTCTGCATGTGTGAAATTACTACAAAAGCTCATATTTTACCTTAAAATTCCGGCAAATTTTGTGTTCTAGTCCAAAATAAATCCATGTTTGTTTTAATGTAAAATAGTCCCCTGAAATCACTGAGTGAATCTAAGGTTTGAGAAAGATGATATACTTATCCTGCATCTTTATGTGCTACTGACACAATGGCCCCTCTCCCTTAGCCATGGGCATAGCAGCAGTTTGGTCAGGTAATTCTGTGTGGTGGGGGCTGCCCTGTGCAGTGCAGGTTGTTTAGCAGCCTCCCAGGCCTCTGCCCACTAGATGCCACTGGTGACAACCACAATGTCTCCAGTGACTGCCAAATGTCCCCTGGAAGGCAAAATTATCTACTGTTGAGAACCACCACTCTAGTCTGTGTCAACTTCTTACCACAGTATTTACTAAACAATCAGGGTAGTAGGCAATGCTTTTTTTGTTAAACATTGGGTACTAGGTATTAAACAATATAAAAACTTCTCATGTACAAGAATCAACATGCAGAATATAAAACATCTTAGAGACAGAAAAATATTTATAAATGTATAAACAAGAAGATAATTTCCTAGTAGTATCTGTCATTATTACCGCCAAAAGATAAAAAAAAGCAGTTTGTTATTTTTAGAAATTTATTTTACAATTATGAATTAGTATACTACACTTGAAAAAAGCATGTAACAGTACTTCCCAATTCTTTTCTTCTCTACTTTATCAAAGATATTTCAGAGCACTGACATAAACCAAATGGAATTAAAATTTTAAAGTAGCATTATCTACTATATTACAAAGGATAACTAATTACCAAAGGGACAAGAAAAAATATATGTTACTGGACATATCATGTATGCAACTGAACAATCTGGAGTAAGAATAACATTCATATTTCATAAAATCTTCTTAATCTAAGATAAAACTTTCTTTCTGGAATGATATCACCAATGTTTCCTTCTTTTTCCAAATGATTTCTAGGGATAGTTGTGTAATTTTTTATGACTGACATTTTTGAATTTAATTTTCAAATAAACATCTATTTCTAAAGAAGAAAATGATTTTTTATATTTATTTTTTTAATTTCATTTATTTGTTTTCTTCCCCCAAAGCCCCAGTAGATAGTTGTATGTCATAGCTGCACATCCTTCTAGTTGCTGTATGTGGGACACGGCCTCAGCATGGCCGGAGAAGCGGTGTGTCGGTGCGCGCCCGGTGCGCACCCGGGATCGAACCCAGGCCGCCAGCAGCGGAGCATGCGCACTTAACCGCTAAGCCACGGGGCTGGCCCGAAAATGATTTTTTAAATCCATGGCCCTAGTATGGTCTCCAGTAATTGAGAAATTTAAAAAATTTTCAAAAGGGAAAACAATTTGGGCATATGACCCAATTCATATTTTTAAAGTTTAATCAATTTATATGCCATGCAAGAGGAAGCACACATATCCATAAAAAGAAAAAGAAATGAAGACCTAAATAATACCCATGTTTTAAATTGAACACAGCTGTGAATTAAATTAGCTCTTTTAAATGTGCTTCATTTAGATTTATACTTGTAACTTGCACTGCATCAGCAGTGATTTGAATTATTTGTTGAATTTAGATCTTGTAATTCTATGGGTGAACCAACACTTCCAACTGCCTGCTAAAGTTGATGAGATAAGTTAAAAAGCAAACATAAAGTTTATCAGGAATAATTCACTGCTTTTGGACATATTCCTTTATTAGAGAAATGAGTTACAACAATGGCAAATTGAGAAAAAGTAGATATAAAACTTCAATTTGTTTCCAACTGTGTGATATTGATACTGTGATGGATTATTTTCCTTTCAAACATTTTTTATTACATATCTTCTTAGACATTTATATTAAATACTTTCTAGTGAGTCAACTGTAAGTTCCCTAGGGGCAAGGGACAGTTTATCGTACTTTCTCTATGTCCATTACAGAGCACATTGCTTTTTACCTTGCCCCTAACTATAAAAATTATACTTCCATTGTTCATTATTTAATTTTGGAAGATTAATCAAGTGATAATATCTTAAAATAAGTTTAACAATAGTAATCACACCAACAACAATTTCTAGCCAATACCAGATGTATGCAAGAATATAACAAGAAATAAACACCATCAGCTGAATTACCCAGGTTCTATTACTTTTCCCACTGTACTTTATAAAGTTTTCATATGGAAAAACAAAAAACAAAAAAAAGGTAAAACTGGGCTCTTTTAAATGCATTAAAATCTTATTTTGAAGGACTTGAAGAGGCACTTCACAAAAGAGGGTATCCAAAAGTTTAAACAACAGGAATTCAACTTCATTAGTCATCACCAAAATGCAAATTAAAATCACAGTATAATACTACTATCTACCACCAGAACCGCTAAAATGAAAAAGATAGATAATACCAACTGTAGGCAAAGATGTGAAAAAAATCTCATACACTGTTGGTGAGTGTAAACTGGCACAACTACTTTGGAAAACTGTTTGGCAGTATCTACTAAAGCTGACCATACTCATACTCTATTACCTAGCAAGTGACTCCTACGTATATACTCATCTGAAATGCATAAATATATTCACTGAAAACACGTATACGAGTGTTCACAGCAGCACAATTTTCAACAGCTAAAACCCAGAAACAACTCAAATACCCATCAATAGTGACACAGATAAATTGCAGTATATTCACTCAATGGAATATTACACAGCAACAAGAATAAACATACCGTAAACATGCAACAAGTATGAACCTCACTAAAAAAGTTGAGAGGAAGAAACCATTCACAGAAGAGTACACACTATACAATTGCATTTACATAAAGCACAATAACAGGCAAAACTAATCTACGACGTGAAAACCAGGATAATGGCTACTCTTAGGGGTGGGAAGCAATGACTGGAAGTGAACTCACGGTTGTTTCTGAGGTTCTGGTGGTCTATTTCTTATTCTGGTTGGTGGTTACAGGGTAGGGCTCAATTTGTAAAAATTTGTCAAGCTGTACACACTTATAACTTGTGCATTTTTCTGTATGTACTTCATATACTGCACTAAAAATTTACTTAAGGTAAAAAGTAGAAAAATCCCATTTTAAAATGCTTTGTTAACTCTTGTATGTGACTATACTACGTCAATCAACTATTGGTTCTCTTCAAATGTTTATATTTTTTAACAATTACTTTGAAAAGTTAATTGAAAGGTCATGGCCGATGCATTTTCCTGTAAGTAAAGAGCACAGTATAGGAAGCAGGAAAGTGAGAAGATTATCATGCTATAATGAACTAAATACCTGTAGACCCATTTCACCTCGGGCTACTCTCCAAGCCACTGACCCAGATATTCTTCCACCAAGTTCTCCAGGTTTAGGGGTTTTGGGAGATATAAACTCAACAAGCTCCACAATTATCCTCTGGAGAAGTTCTTTTCTTCTGTTTTCTGACAAAGATATTTGCCTCTGTAATTCATGTTTAAAAAAAAGTCATTGAGATTAGCAGAATGCAGAGGTCCATCTCTAAGTAAGAATATACTCAAAACATTTGTGTTTTAACAAATCTTCAAAGAAGTAACCAACTTTATTTTCATACATATAATTATTTGGAAAATAAAAAGGACACTGTGGAAACTTAGAATAATTTTACGAATTTTATGTTAAGAAATCATTCAAGAGCCATACCCAACTCTCCATGACCTTCACTGCCCTAGAGTTAAAATGGAGGTAGCATCTTCTGTTTCTGGCTATGATAGACTAGCTTGTGTCAGAGCAACTGCCCTGCTGAGAAAAGCAGGGGAAAAAAGACACAAAGACACACACATACAAACACCTGTTTGAATGCAACAGGAAGCTACCAAGGTAGCCAGAACTGAAGAGGCTAAGATCCAAGAAAAGAAATGAATTGAGGTGAACAGAACATACTGCACCTCTTTTCCCTTCTAGGCATTTGCCAATTATAAGTGGGTAAGGAGGAGAGGCTGAGAAGCCAAGCACAAAATGGAGGTTAAAGTGGTGAAAAACAGAGCAGAATTTTTAGCAGAATCACAGTGCTGGGGTGTAAATAACTTGGAGTTCAGAGCATTCCAAGGTGAGGAGCTCTAGTAAATACTCCAGAGATACTTCTAGGATCTCTGAAGGGCCACACATTAGAAGTAAGATGAAATTCCAAACAGACTGAAACCTCACCTTGACTCTCAATCACTGATTAGATTAAGGTGATCCACCCTATTCTAACTGCCTGCCAGAAGCAAAATTAGTTTGTTTTTTAAACTATGAAAAACAAACAAACAAACAAAAAACTCCACACATGTACATAGTAAAAAATTTCAATACTATCAGAGGGCTATAAAATAAAAACAGAATCTTCCCTCTTGGACCTCCACTTCCTCTTCTCAAAAGTAGTCATTGTTATCAATTTCCTGTGCCTTGTTTCAGAAAATTCCAAACTTAGACAAGTGTGTGTGTAACTATATTCAAGACACAATTACTTTGATAAATAAGACAACATACTTTTTATGTCAAGTATTACATATATATTTTTTTTTTAAAGATTTTTTTTTAAATTTTATTTATTTTCCCCCCCAAAGCCCCAGTAGATAGTTGTATGTCATAGCTGCACATCCTTCTAGTTGCTGTATGTGGGACTCGGCCTCAGGATGGACAGAGAAGTGGTGCCTCGGTGCGCACCCGGGATCCGAACCCGGGCCACCAGCATCAGAGCGCGCGCACTTAACCACCAAGCCACGGGGCCGGCCCCTAAGTATTACATATATTGAAATTCTGTTTCACTGAACTTTGGGATGTGACAATGAGTCCTCAAAATTTTCAATGAACAAAAAGGCATTTAACATATTAAAATATTTTTTGCTTGCAAAATAATGTTATTACTTTAAGAATTTCAATGGGTTAAAAATGGGCTAGTCTTGATTTTATAAAAATTTGAAATGTACTCTCAAAAATGACAAATGCCCATCACTTACCTGCTTATTAAGTCCATTAATAGTTTCTCGAAGTAAGTCTTCTTTAACCTTAGTTCTTCTGGAGATTACCTCTTCATGTTTACAAGAATATCGCCAAGTGACATCAACCACCTCAAATTACAGAATACAAGTATTTAACAAGATTACAACCACCAACCTTAATTTGATAACTACCTAGAATGTATGTAATTCTTCAGTAGAATTTTAAAAATGCTATCCTTTAAAATTTTTAAAACTGTGGGAAAAAAATCCACAAGAAGAGAATGTACTTTTTATTCATTTTCTAAAAGGTACACTTCCAAAAAAGACTGTGATGAGAAGATGAAATTTTCAGAACATTTAGCTTTTTAAAACTTATCTACAAAGCTGATTTCACAAAATTCAATAAATAAAAACTCTCACATATTTATTATATTAAATTCATATTATAGATCTGGTTTTTGACAAAGGTGCAAAGACAATTCAATGGAGAAAGGATAATCTTTTCAACAAATAGTGCTAGAACAATTCATTGTCCATATGCAAAATAATGTATTTCAATCTACACATTGGACTATATACAAAAATTCACTCAACATGGATCACAGACCCAAATGTAAAACTAAAACTATAAAACTTCTAAAAGAAAATGTAGGAGAAAATCATTGTGGCTTGGGCTTGGCAAAAATTTCTTAGATACAGCATCAAAAAGCATGATCCATAAAAGAACAAATTGATAAACTGGACCTCATCAATTTCTCCTCTTCAAACTCACTAAGAGAATGAAAAGACAAGACATAGACGGAAAAAAATCTTTGCAAAGTATATATCTGAAAAAGGACTTGTATCCAGAATATATAAAGAACCCTCAAAACACAAGAGTAAGAAAAGGAACAATCCAATTAGGAAAAAAATGGGTGAAGAGGACATACGGATGGTAAACAAGCACATAAAAAGATGCTCTGTATTATTTGTCATCAGGGAAATGCAAATGAAAACCACAATGAGATACCACTACACATACATCTATGTAAAGGGCTTAAATTTAAAAGTCAGACTATACTAAGTGTTAGCATGGATATGGAGAAACTGGGAACTCTTATACACTGCTGGTGAGAATGTAAAATAGTTTAGCAGTTTCTTAAAAAGTTAAACATACACCTGCCATATAATCTAGTCATTCCACTTCTAGGCATTTACCAAAGAGAAAAGAAAGTATATGCCCATACAAAGACCTGTGCCTGAATGTTTATAGCAGCTTTATTTGAAATAGTAGAAAACTGGAAAGTACCCAAATGTCCATCAACAGCTGAATGAATAAACAAACTATGGTACATCCATACAATGGAATACTACTCAGCAATAAAAAGAAAAAACTATTCATACATGAAAACACATGCATGAATCTCAAAATAATTATGCTGAGTAAAAGAAACCAGATCCCTCTCCTCCACCTAAGAGTATATATTGTATGATCCCATTTATGTAAAACTCTAGAAATACAGATTAATCTATAGTCACAGAAAGCAGATCTGTGGTTGCCTGGAGAGGTGCAAGAAGGCAGGATAACAAACGGACATGAGGAAACTTCCAGGGATAGTGGATATGTTCACTATTGTGATTGCAGAGATGACTTCATAGGAGTATACAAATGACAAAATTTATTAAATTGTAAACTTTAAATACATACTGCTTATTGTATGTCAATTATGCCTTCAAAAGCTGTCAAAAAAGGGGAAAATTTATTACATTTTATTCTTAGAAAAAATTTTTTTCTCTTATGCCCTACCTCATCTTTAGAAAATGCTATGACATAGGAAAGCTTCTTGCCCCACCCTATTTCATAAAGGAGTGGTTTGTCACAGACAGCTTCACATGCATCACAGTGCAGCCACCGCTGCTGAGAAGGAGAAAAGACTTCCGTCCAGACATGGTCTACTCCAGTGAGAGACAAGGAAGCAACAGAAAAAAGAAAAGAAAAGTTAAGTTTATAAAACCAGAATGACTTCCAATAACTATATACAAACTCCTAGGATAAGAATCACACAATAATTTGTAATATTCTAAATTTTAGTTAATAAGACTGAGCATCTTGTGGCACACAATACTCGAGAACACTTGTTTTCTCTCTCTCTCTGAAATTCTTAAAAACGTTTTTGGATAATCTCCTTTAATGCAGTCAGTTTTAGGCTTAATTAAAAATAATGTGAGCTATAACTCTAATAAGGTAAACATATTGAACAATAGCATCAACAACAGGGCTTAGTTTGCCAATGTGAAGGAGTTAATGCCACTTTTGAAACTGCTGTTTCTCAACCTTTAAGACCCAGAACCAGCAAGAGGTCTAACAGAGGATCTCTGATTATGGATGTTCTATATTTGATTGTAAGACAACAATAATTAGTAAGGGAAGGTTTCATTTTTTCTAAAAAAACAACAGAAACACGAGTAAAAATCTAAGAACAAGGAAAAGAACTTTTTAGCATACAGATAACGAATCATTTCTAAATAAGGACAATATAATTTTCACGTGGCTTTTATTACATTTTTTTGTCTATTAAGATTTAAAATTACTAAATCTTTTATGCTAATCCCTATAAAAATGAAGATTTCTATAGCATATTATTACACATGTTCTTATACATATAGAAACAGCATTACTAAAAAGATCACGGTAAATTGTTAATAAAAGAATGCTTATAGTGCAAGGTACCAGGCAAAACACTAGGTGTCCTAAAAAAGTCTTGTGATCCCCACAAAAACCCTGCGAGGTTGCTACTCTTGTTATTTTACCGAAGGCAAATGGAGTTCAGACTGACAAGGCCAGAAAGGAACAAAAAATGACAGGCCTAGACTGTAAACCCAGATCCTTAAGTCTGCAAAGCCCCACTACTCTGCTCAAAGCACGTCTGTACCTGTGTAATCCCAAACATAGCGAGCTTCAAACCCTAAGGCTCGGCAGCACAGTGTAAAACAATTGGCCCACTCGCCACACCGTCCACATCTTGTTTCCAAAAGCTTCTCGGGGTTATTATACCTGGTTTAAAACAACAACCAAAAAAGCTTTGATTCATTATCGAAATCAAGAATTTAAGGAATTTATATTACCTCTGTGCTAAAAAATAATATTTCTTAATGTCTTATTCTTAAATAATGATTAAAGAGCCTAGAATATATGAGGCATTGTGTTAGAATCTTGGGTGAAAATGAGTAAACTAGTATAGCCTTCAAGGAGTTTAGAGTCCTAAGAGAGAGAAGGAATTAACACAAATTAACTTTAATACATGGCAGAATGTGATACAAACCACACAGCAGGTCAGATTTAGTGCTAGGGGAGAGTGGTTGGAGAGGAGAGCTTGTATTTGAACCAGGCCTTGAAGGACAGACAGGATTTGGACAGGCAGAGATTCTTTATGAAATCTGCTTTAACCATTAGTATTACTCTAACAAGTGGTATAATTAGCTCCCTGTATTTAAAAGGTAAACAACTTTAACAAACTACTCAATAGAGATTTTAAAGCTTAGTTGAACTCAATTTTACTTAAAATACTATTTTTCTTTCCAATGATCATTTTGATTGAAATTTTATTCTTCTGAACTACTTAAGGATGCTTGCTAATTTGGAAGTTGTTTTTTGAAAGATGTTTGCAACAGTCTTTAAGACTTATTCCAATTATAAAATTACCATAAAACTGAAGAACACCAAATCCTGCATATTGTGTTGAGAAGGATTTGAGCTGATAAAGCTAAGCAGGAAAAATGCTCCAGCTGAGCAGAGATGTGGGCCATGAGCTTGGGAAGGAAGGAAGGAAGGAAACAGTTGCATGAATGAACTGGCTCTGCTAGACATGTTTGTCTTAAGCAGATGCTCTTGCTTAAGCTAAGTTAAATGAATTTATAACTTAGGTAATTAAGTAATTAAAACAAGTTGTAAATTTACATTAAGAAGTAATAGCAGTGGAATTAGAGTATCTATGCCTTCATCTTCTATATACTACTTGTGCCAAGTTGAACAACCAGCTTAGCCCCTAACTAAGTGTTCATCATCCTAAACCTACACAGAGAACAGCTAACAGTAAAACAAGCAAATGATTAGAAAGGAAAAGATTAACACTTTGTAAAAATATCTTTGTTAGCCTATGACCCTCTACATTGCATTATCAGTTTACATCCAACTGCCTAGAAAGAGTTTATAAAGGAGAGGGATTTAATTACATATATTTTTAGCTTCAAATCTTTGCAAAGTACCTGTACAAATGTATACTGAATGAAGAGATAACTTGCACTAATTTTAGATAATTATTGGATATTGGATTCTGTTGATCCTATATTCTGTATACCATAGGGCTGATTCCTAGTTAGCACAGAACTGAGTCCCTAAGCTCCAAAAATTAGGTGTTTCAAAAACTTGGTATCTTTTCTTGCCTGAAGGTACAACCAAACTTTCTAAGTATTGCCAATTAAGAAAAGCTAATAAGAGGCTTGTAAATTAAAGGATGGAAAATGTTAATCGAAAAGTTCAAATTTCTTTAGTTTAGAATTTAGAGATATGAGGGTAGGTTAGGTTGGGCTGGGGAGGCATCTAATTAAAACAAATGTCTGTCGCTAAAAAGAAAATAATATGATGGTACTATATACTATGCTTCTACCTTCCATATTACCAGCTGATGATTATTTTAAGTACAGCATTGTATTTACTATCATAATTATTGGTATTATTATAATATGTTGTTAGTATTTTTATGTGCTATCAAGCGTTATTATTAAAGTTTAAAAATTAATATATTGAAAGAAGAATACAAGATTTACAGTGTTAAATGTGCTAGGACTATACTCAATTTATATTCTACACCAAGAGTCAACAAACTTTTCCTGTAAAGACAGTAAATAATTTAGACTTTGCAGGTCATACGGTCTCTGTCACCAGTATTCAACTCTCCCACTGTAATGTGAAAACAGTTGCAGACCATAAGTAAATGAATCAGCATGGATGTGTTCAACAAAACTTTATTTACAAAAATAGCTTGCCAACCCCTGTCCTAGAGGAATATATTTCTAATAATTAAAATGAAGATAAAAAGTTCATTTAATAAAAATTCTCTTCTAACCAGTCCATTAAGAGATTACTCTGACTCTACTGTCCAGTGGATACGCACCTTGGGAATCGAGTGCTGAACTGGCATGCATCACAGTAATGATCTTCTACTCTGTTCGCACCCCACTTCAGCTCATCCTCATTGGGGAATAATGATTCACCTCTAGACTTAGTCTGGCCACCACATTTGCTGCACAAAATGTCATTCACCCATTGAAAAAATTCTTCCTTAAACCAGTGTAAAAGCTCCAGCAAAAGAAAATCCTCTTCACTTACATTAGTACCTGAGAAGTTCAAACGGAACCAAGTTAAGATCTAAAGCTGATGAAAACTAAAAATATCCACACATTTTATTTTCAAGTATGGAGCTGAAATACATGAAAATATTAGATGATCTAAAAGGTTTTCACAAATATGATGCAAGAAAGAACTGTCAGTATATTGAGAACCAGGCTGAAATACAATGACATAATACACTGCACGTGTAGACAGTGGGAGGTTTACCACTCTGGGCTCTAACTGACATTACACATTAACAAGGGAGCTGAACACAACCACCTCTCACACAACTATGGTCAGTTTGGAATTGATCCCGAAACACATGGAAGGTAAGAAAATAAGTCTGATTTTGAAAAATATTTTAAAATAACTATATTAAATTTGTTATCAAGTATATATACAAGTAAATATGAAACAATCACAAAATCACAGAAATCACAGAATTCCAGACACTTTAAAAATCATCCTATTAGCTTTTCTTTTTTTTATTTTTTGTTTATTGCAGTAACATTGGTTTATAACATTGTATAAATTTCAGGTGTACATCATTATACTTCTATTTCTGCCTAGATTACATCATGTTCACGACCCAAATTCTAATTACAACCCATCACCACACACTTGTGCCGAATTATCCCTTTCACCCTCCTCCCTCCCCTCTTCCCCTCTGGTAACCACCAATCCAATCTCTGTCTCTATGTGTTTGTTGTTGTTATTATCTACTACTTAATGAGGGAAATCATACGGTATTTGACCTTCTCCCTCTGACTTACTTCACTTTGCATAATACCCTCAATGTCCATCCACGTTGTCACAAATGCCTGGATTTCATCCAAGAGCAGGAGACGTAGCTTTTCTATTACTGCTTCAACCATACAATACAATCCATCCATGGATATTCACCACAAAACACACAAAAACATAACCATGCCCATATTATACATAACCACCTCAGTAAGTAAGCATGACATATAACGTTATATCCACTTTATCAAATAAAAAGATCTCTCTTGACCATATTCAAAACTGTGGTATAGCATTTAGAATAGAGAAAAATGGTAAACAATCTCAATGTCCTTCAATAGGCAACTGTATAAATAATTGTACATGCATACTATAGAACACTATGGAGAGCTAAAAAGATTTTTAAGACATGTTAGTAAATGAAAACCATCAAGGAGCTGAAGATACATGGAATGATAAAAATTTTATGTAAACTCACACAACTTAAACTATTTTTATAGATGACTATTTACGGGTATAAACACATAGGAAAAGATACAAAAAGGAACACATCACATGGTAAGAGCTGTTATCTAAGGAAGAGGAGTAGGACTGATTGGCAGGGAGAGTTTAGCTTTTCCTGTATAATATGAAAGTTTTCCAACAAGAAGATATTCTTGAATGCTAGATTAAAATGAACTGTTAGAAATACAGCAATGCCATCCTCTTTGAGTCCCTACAGCAGCCAGAGTGATCTTTTTAAAGATGTAAGGTAGATTATGTCACTCAAAACCCTCCAATGGGTTTCCATCTCATTCAGAATGCAATTCAAAGTCTCTACTCTTGTTCTTTCAGCTGGCCCGCTGTGGTAGGCTGAAAAATGCCCCCCAAAAGATATCTACATTCTAACTCATGGAGCCTGTGAATGTTACCATATGTGGCAAAAAAACCCACAAAAAAAACGGTCTTTGCAGGTATGATGAAGTTAAGGATTTTGAGATGAGGAGATTATCCTGGATTATCTGGGTAGACCTTAAACGCAATCACATATATCCTTAAAAAAGGAAAGTAGAAGGAAATTTTACACACACAGAGAAGGCGATGTGAAGGCAGAGCAGAAAGAGATTTGAAGATGCTGGCCTTGATGACTGGAGTGATGAAGCCACAAGCCAAAGATCGCAGATAGCCACTAGAAGCTGGAAGAGGCAAGGAAAAGATTCTCCCCAGAGCCTCCAGCGGGACGTGGCCCTGTCGACATCTTGATTTCAGCATAGTGATAGTGCTTATGGACTCTGGCTTCATGAGAGAATAAGTTTCTGTTGTTTTAAGTCACCAGGTTTGTGTTATAGCAGCCACAGGAAACTAATATACCCCCTATACATCTCTTGACCTCTTTCTGTTTTGTTCATTCTGCTACAGCCACAATGTGCTCCCTGCCATCCCTTAAACATGCCCAGCTCACTCCCACCCCACAGGGCCTTTGCAGATGCCAATGCCCTCTACCTGAAAGGAAAATCACTGCTCTCCAGAGAAGCCTTTCTTGACAACCCTATACCAAACAGGATTCTTCCTAGTCACTTTCTATTCTGTTATCCTAACTTGTGTGTCTTCCTGGCACTTATCCCTACCTGCCATACTTGAGTACTTGGGGTTTTTTTGTGTGTGTCTAACCCCATGATAGCAGGGACTTTGTTTTGGTCACTGCTGTATCCCCAACACCTAGGGCTGTGCGTGCTGCACAACAGGTGCTCAGTAAATATTTGAATGAATGAGGGAAGGACTAAACAAGCAAGCAAGCCTCATACAATCATTTACTTATTTTTATTGTTTCTTTCTTTCTTCTTCTTTTTTTTTTTTGGTGAGGAAGATTGACCCTGAGCTAACAAGTGTTATCAATTTTCCTCTTTTTGCTTGAGGACAAGTGTCCCTGAGCTAACATCTGTGCCAATTTTCCTCTATTTTGTATGCGGGACACCGCCACAGCATGGCTTGATGAGCAATGTGTAGGTCCACGCCCAGGATCTGAACCCATGAACCCCGGGCCACTAAAGTGGAGCATGGAAACTTAACCACTACACCACCAGGCCGGCCCCTTCTATTTTTGAGTGCGAAAGAATATGTAGTAGTCCTCCCCTTATCCGCAGTCTCGCTTTCCACAGTTTCAGTTACCCACAGTCAGTCATGGTCTGAAAATACTAAATGGAAAATTCCAGAAATAAACAATTCATAAGTTTTAAATTGTTTGCCGTCCTGAGTAGCATGATGAAATGTCACACCATCCTGCTCCATCCCACCCAGGATGTGAATCATCCCTTTGTCCAGCGTATCCACACTGTATACACTACCTGCCCTTTAGTCACTTAGTAGTGGTCTGGGTTAACAGATCAACTGTTGTGGTACCACAACGCTTGTGTTCAAGTAACCCTTATTTTACTTAATAATGGCCCCAAAGCCAAACTTATTATTAGTTATTGTTGTTAATCTCTTACTGTGCCTAATTTATAAATTAAACTTTATCACAGGTATGTATGTATAGGAAAAAACACAGTATGTATCTAAGGTTTGGTACTATCCACAGTTTCAGGCATCTACTGAGGGTCTTGGAACTCATCTGCTGTGGATAAGGGGTATGTACAGGACTACTGTATATGTGAATCTTATAAGTCATACTCTGATGTGATGAAGTTATGGATGGCTTATCATTCCCCTATTTTCCAAACTTTCTATATAAAACATGTATTACTTTTATAATTGGAAGGAAAAAAATGCCAGGGCAAATGTCACTGGGGACAGGGCTGTTTCCCCTGCAGGGCTCAGGCCCAATGACTCACACACAGAACATGTTCAGTAAGTACCTGTTGAACAGGCATTTATGTCAGGCATCGTATAAAGGACCATAGTACTTTAAAGTGGACAGGACCTTTGTGAACACATATTAATAAGCATTCTTACTTTACAAATAAAAAACCCCTGTTAATCCAAGAAGATGAAGAACTGTCTCAAGGTCTCACAACAAATCTGTAGCTGAATTAAGTCTAAAGCCCAGACCAGTCATCAAATACAAGGAAATGACACCATATAAAAACCCACCAAAACACAAGGAATAGCAAAATATCTAAATGACATATGTGAAAAGTCATTAAATGGTTAAAAAAGGGAAAGAGACACACAGTTAATCCCTCAGAGGGACTTCCAGTTTCAGCTTTGACATGTAAAGAGCTAAGAAGTTGTCATTCCCATCCTTCCAACAATAAAAAGCTGAACAAACCAAAAATCACTGACTTTTCTTGGACCCATCAGAGAACTGAGTTCACAGGGTGAATCATCACCCTGAAATCAGGAAAAATGGCCAAATACAGAGAATCTCGGCCAAATGTAGAGAATCACAGCCAAGATTTGAAACACGGAGCAGAAGTCACTGGAGCCATAAACTGGTAGAAACACTTACATGGTAATTTTGACAAAATGCTGGAGGCTGAATATGGACTAGTTTGCGAGTGAGAAACACAATCTTGGGAGGGGTCGCTAACACTTTTGTGGGTTTTCCCTCCAAGAATCCCACCAGGTTCTCATGATGAAGACCCAAAAAAGATCCCCTCACGGCTCTGGGAAGGAGAGGGGAAGAGTAAGAATTGTCAAGAACACCAGAGTGCTCTCCACAATTAAGGCCTACCCTCCAGGGAGAAAGATTTTACCAGAGTCTTATCTGAAGTGGGGAAAGGGCATTTCCCTGACTCCAGCCCTCTCTAGCTTTCTATCTCACCTATGGGGGAAAAGAGTTAAGAAAGACTTGTGAAGGCCACAGGCCTGAGGTGGATACATGCCCACGAAACACTGAGATTTAATCATGAGATTATAAATGCCTCCCCCCTACCATGCCTCACCACCATACCAACAGAGCTCCAGTATAACAACTGTGGATCACAACTAAAAGATATGGAGAATGCAGACTCTATCTAAGGACGAGTTCTTTGGGAAGCCCAAAGACAACAGGGGAGATGATAAGAACACCAGGGGAATCTGAAGCCTCTGACAGCTACAGCAAACACTAAACATGGTCCAACTCCTAGTTAATGAATGTAAAACCTTACACAAAAGGCTTGTTTACCTCAGCTCCTATTACCCAATACATCATGTCCAACTTTTATCAAAAAATTACAAGGCATGCTAAAAGGCCAAAAAAAAAAAAAAAAAACAGTCTAAAGAGACAGAATAAACATCAGAACAACAGGGAATTTAAAATAATAATTATTATGTTAGGGACCCTAATGAAAAAAGTAGACAACATACAAGACAGGTTGATAATGTAAGCAGAGTGATGGAAACTCTAAAAAAAAAATTTAAAGGAACATGTTAGAACTCAAAAACATTGTAACAGAAATGAATACCTTTCATGGGCTCATCAGTAGACTGGACCCAGCCAAGGAAACAATCAGTGAACTTGAAGATGGGTCCATAGAAACCTCCCAAACCGAAAATCAAAGAGAAAAAAAAGAATAAAAAAAAAAGAACATCTAAGAACTATGGGAGAATTTAAAAATGGACCAGAACATCTAAAAACTGTGGGAAACTGAGGCACAAGAGATACATGAAGGTAAAACAGAATACCTTCATTTTGGAATCCCAGAAGGAAAAGAGAGAAAGGAGTAGAAGAAATATTTGAAGGAATAATGGCCAAGAATTTTCCAAAATTAATGAGACACCAAATCACAGATCTAGGAAGCTCAGAAAACACCAACCAGGACAAATACCAAAAAGCTACACCTAGGCATGATATATTCAAACTGAAAAAAACCCAAAAACAAAGAGAAAATCTTGAATGAAGGTGGCGATGGTGGATGGGGCTGGGGTGTGTTTGGGGGAAACCTTACCTAAAGAGGAATAAGGATAGGAATTATAGCAGACTTCTCGTCACAAATAATGCAGGCAAGAAGAGGGTGGAGGGAAATATTCAAAGTGCTGTTGAAAGAAAAAACCTCACCAACCTAGAATTGTATATCTCAGTGATATTATCCTTCGAAAGTGAAGGAGAAATAAAGACTTTTCTCAAGTAAAGAAAAACCGAGGGAATTTACCTCTAGGAGACCTGACCTAAAAGAAATATTAAAAGAAGTTCTTCAGGAGGAAGGAAAATGATATAAGTCAGAAACTCCAATCTACATAAAGGAAAAGCATCAGAGAAGGGAAAATTAAGGTAAAATAAAATGTTTTATTTTTCTTACTCTTACTTGGTATAAAAAAATAACTGTTTAAGTAACAACAATAGTAATATATTGGGGGATTATTGTACATGGATAAATGAAAGGAATGACAGCAATGTCATAAGGGATGGGAGGGAGGAATAGGGTCAATTCTGTTAAAAGTTCTCTGTAGTATACATGAAGTAGTATAGTGTTTTTGAAGGTGGGCTTAGATTAAAGTGTTTACCGCAAACTAGGGCAACCACCAAAAAGATATTAAACAATCAGAAAATATAGTATTAAGAAATGACTTAGATAAAAACCAATTACATAAAAACTCAAAATAAAAATGCTGAAGTTGGAATAATTTAACAACTAAAATCCCAAGACCATTAATGATAACAACATATAATTATTGGTTGATGAATGTGGCAGGCACTGTTCTGAGCTGTTTACATATACTATCTCATTATTTCTTAAAATTGTCATTCCTATTTTCAAATGAAGAAGTTGAGGCATAGAGATTAAATTACTTGCTCAGTGATGCACAGTAAGTGGCAGAGCTGAATTTGTACCCAGACAGTTGGCTTCAAAATCCAGTCTTAATTAGTAAACACTGTCTTTCTATTAACCAAAATGAGTCATATTGATTAGTTTTGAATACAGTTTCTGTCGGATTCGCGTTAAAATTCACTAATAATGCCATCATATATTCCATGGACTGAAGTTCTACTATACCTAAAAAAATTTCACATACCGATGATTAAACTGCAAGTACATTTTCAGGTAAAAAAAAATTTTTTTTTAAAAATTAACAGATGTGACCAGAAGGTAGATGCAATAAAATTATACTATTGTTGTACTTCTTAAAAATCCAAATGGAAATAAATTCGATATTTACAACATATACAGCAAAAGGCATCATTTAGTGCTTCCATTTATTTAGCAATGATGCATATTTAGCAACAAATGGTTATGTAAAGCTGCTACCTTTATCCAATTTTCTAGCTCTAGATAAATTTTCTTGCGATCTCCTTTTTAGTTCTTGGACTGGAATACAAGCCAATGCTTTCTTCTGGAGAGCAAGGTTCTCATACACCAGCACATGCTGAATGTTGGACTGAAGAACTTTCAAAATGACTGAATCAGCAGTAACCTAATAGAAAAAAAATAGAAATTAGTTTTTCCTCATATGCTATGAAAAGAACATATAATAAAAACCACTGGTTCTGATTTCATAAAGAAGAATGTACGGATTCACTGAAATATAATAATTATACTCAAAACTTTAACAAAAATAGTACTAGGAGACAGCCATATCTGTGTCACAGTCTAAGATAAATCTATTTTTTTCCTTTAAATATATTATTGAGAATATATTTCAACAGGGATATGCTGAATTCTTGACCTCAAGCTTGGATCAAGATAGCACTCTGAGCAATGCATTTGACAGCCTTTTCTACTTCAAATCCCTGTAAACAACATAATTTTCTAAAACTCTATACAGCATTAGCAAAGGAAGAGTACTCTTAAAGAGGAAAGGCAGATACAAATGGACTAAAGGAAGAAATCACGGCAATATGCCCTCCAGAGAAAGTCATTATAAAAACTAAAAATGCTCTCAAAATAATCCCAAGAGCAGTCAGAATGGCTATAATTAACAAGACAGGAAACAAGTGTTGCGGAGTCTGTGAAAAGAAGGGAACTCTCATACACTGCTGGTGGGAGTGCAAACTGGTGCAGCCACTACAGAAAACAGTATGGAGATTCCTCAAAAAATTAAGGATAGAAGTGCCATATGATCCAGCTATTCCACTTCTGGGTATTTATCCAAAGAACATGAAAACACCAATGCGTAAAGATACATGCACTCCTGTGTTCACTGCAGCGTTATTCACAATAGCCAAGACTTGAAGGCAACCTACCTGCTCATCAAGGGATGAATGGATGAAGAAGATGTGGTATATATACACAATGGAATACTACTGAGCTATAACAAACGATGAAATCCAGCCATTTGTGACAACATGGATGGACATTGAAGGTATAATGCAAAGTGAAATAAGTCAGAGGGAGAAGGTCAAATACCGTATGATCTCACTCATTAAGTAGGAGATAAAAACAACAACAAACACATAGAGACAGAGATTGGATTGGTGGTTACCAGAGGGGAAGAAGGGAGGGAGGGGGATGAAAGAGATAATTAGGCACATGTGTGTGGTGATGGATTGTAACTAGTATTTGGGTGGTGAACATGAGAACATGATGTAATCTATGCAGAAACAGACATATAATGATGTACACCTGAAGTTTATATAATGTTATAAACCAATGTTAGTGCAACAAGGAAAAAAAAAAAAAAGAGGACACCTGGACACAGGGAGACATCAGGGATGCGCATGCACAGCAGAAAGACCATGTGAGGACACACCAAGAAGGGACCCATCTACAAGCCAAGGAAAGAGGCTTCAGAAGAAAACAAGCCTCCCAACACCTTGATCTTGGACATCTAGCCTTCAGAACTGTGAGAAAATAAATTTTTATTGTTGAAGCCAAAAATAAATAAATAAATAATCCCAAGAGCAAAGGATCCAGAGGATCCACAGAGCAGGAAGGGGCCTTGGAGCAAGCATTAGGGAGACTGGCTGGGCTCTGCAGGAGGAACAGCTAGACATTCTGGTGTCCCCCCCGACCCGTTTGTCCACAAAGAAGCGTGCCTCTGAGCAGTGAGGGAGGATGCTTAGATTCTCAAAAGGAAAGAGGAGTGTCCGAGCTCAGAACGGTTGCTTCTGGTACGGCATGTCCTGCCCCTCCCCACAGTTGCTAGAAACAGATGCAGTATTCGCATTTAGGAACTCTCAAATTCATATGCATCTACAACAACCCATCCTATTAGGAAGATCTGTCAGAATCAGCATGAGAGGACCTAACCCTGTAGCAACAGCAGCAAATACAGAAAAAGACTAAAAGTCTATCTTCAGAGATTCAAGAGTATACTATAGACGACTATATACTAAGACAACTTTGGATCTTGAAAATTAAAAATTTAAATACTGAAATAAATAAGAAAGCACATACAGTATCAAACAGTAGAATAAACATAGCTAAAGGGTGATCAATCAATTAGAAGACTGAGCCAAGACATTTTCTGAGAATGCAGCACAAAAAGAACAAATGGACATTAAGGATAAATTCAAAAGTTCCCAAATCTAGCTAACAGGAAGTCTAGAAAGTAGAGTAGAAAAAAATGAGAGAGAAACTTCTCAAAGAAATAATGGAAACAAATTTCTGAGAGTTAAAGAAAGAGCCAGTATGAATGGAAAAAAAACCCTAGGCATATAATAGTGACATTTCATAAAAGTAAAGACAAAAATAAAATCCTAAAAGCCTTCAATAATATCAGAGATCTTATTGGAAACAATGAAGTAAAATCTTTGAAATTCTGAGGGAAAATGACTGGGAATGTAGGATTCATACTCAGCCAAACTAATCACATAGAAGAGCAAAATAAATACATTTTCTGATACGTAACAACACAGAAAGTATACCACTCCCAAAACCAATCAAAAAGAATTATTAGAGAAATTATTGTCCCCCCAAAATATAATATAGCCAAAGTAAATAAATAGAACACCAAGGAGTAGAACCTGGAGTTAAAAGAAAAACAAACCAAAACACCAAACTAATAAAATTTAAGTTCTTATTGTTATAAATAAATAATCATAACTGAAAAGCAAAATCTCAAATTTTCTCATAAGGAAGGTGGCAGGGAAGGGAGCAGAAAGAGAGTAAAATCTTTTTGAGGTTCCAGTCTTGTCATAAGATGTTGGCAGAAAAATATAAAAGTAAATATTTGCATTAAAAATTTAATGGCAATAATTAGAAGACTAAAAAGAGGATATTTAACTTCGTAACTATTAGAAGGAATATAATGGAAGAAAATTTGATCAATCTACACGAACCAAAAATAGGGAAAAAAGAAAAAAGCAAGAAAGCAAGGACATAGACACAAAATAAGATGTCAGAAATAAGTTCAAACATATTAGCAATTACAGTAAATACGAATGGGTTAAACGTGTATATTAAAAGGTGGAGACAGATTAATTAAAAACAATAAAAGCCATTACCAAATACTTAATGTCAGGTACTGAATTCAGTACTAGGGATGGATGTACGAGACAGACATGATCACTCCACACTCTAAGGGAGGAAAGGCATTAAACCAAGAATGACAGAACTACCACATTAAGTCCACAAATATTTGACTGTGTGTAAGGGTGTGTGTATATGTATTAGATATTGGAAGAATAATGGAGGTCAAAGTAGACAAGGACATTATCCCCACAGAGTAAGTATAAGTCTATCGATACAGAAAAAAGTACTGATATAACAATGTTCATTTACTCAAATATTTAACGAGCCTTTATTATTTGCTAGGTACTGGGGATACAGTAATAAGTCAGACAATTTATTCATAGGTATTTGATAAGAGTTATAAAACCAATATAGAGGATAGTGAGACTGTATAATGGGATTCTAAACCTAGAAGAAATGACATTTGTGGTAAAATATGAAAGATGAGAAGAAGCTAGTAAATAGGGAGGGGAAAGACTATTCCTGTCAAAAGAGCACGCAGGTAGCTGGGATGTGTGCATGCAGGGGGATAAGCTTAATATATTGTGAAAGATCAGACAGAAGATCAGGGTGTCTAGAACATAGCAAACTAAGGGGAAAATGGTGGAGAGGGAAAGCTGAGGATGAAGATGGGTTGATAAGGTAGCTCGATCTTTCCTATCTCTTTCCATTGTAATGGGAAGCTATTAATTACACAAGGGAGCAAAACGATCAGATTTGTGTTTTCAGAATATCACTCTAGCTGTAGTGTGGAGAAAGCAGATATCAGAAGACCTAATGGGGGCCAACTACAGAACTCTGAGACGGCTGGTGGCTTGAACTAGGGTGGTTACGGTAGTTGTAGAAAAGTGAACGGATATGAAAAGAACTTAGGAAGTACAATCAACAAGTCTTGGTGACTGAACTGTGGAGTCAGGGGGCACTTGGAAAAGTAGAAAAATACGTGGGAATGATCCACAGATTTTTGATATGACCAAAAGGGTCAACAGTTGAACCACTTATAGTAGGGAAAAAACCAGGAAACGATCAACTCAGCTAAAAACTACATATGGTCAAGTAGAAATGAACTGAAAAAAAGTCCATTAAATTTAGCAGCATGGAGATTGCTGACGATCTTAGTAAGAAGTTTTGCAATAGCGTTAATAAGGAAAACAAGCTGTAAGAGACTTAGTTGTCTAAGTGGTGTCCCAAAGTGGGCTAAGTGCACCAAAGGAGCTGTACAAAATAGTCCACTGGAATGTGGACAGAAAATATTAGAACTTCTATTTATATTATTTTTTTGTTCAAAAAGCAATTAAGTTATAATAATATTTAATATTTGGATTAACAGAGGCTCCCTCTCAGGCTAGAGAAGTTATCTCAAGTGAAGAAAGTACCACAAAGCAGAGGGGTTAACAGAGGCAGGGCTCAATCCTATTTCTGCTCTCACAATGTTACAAAGTTTTGCAGTTCAAATGCATTCCATTAAGTGGATTTACAGATTATACTATGTAGTTTTAACTAAATTAACTCTTAACTTGGCTTAAAAAAGATTACAAAGACCTCTACGCATTGAGGCTAATACTAATAATGTAAGCACATGTGAAGAAGAAGAAAATGGCAGGGCTAACACATCTTCTACTTTTCTAGTATAAGCCCTTCAACAGCTACATTTTAATGGGGGAAAAAATCACAATCTGCTGAGATCTGACAAAGTTAGCCCCCAAATTCAAAATTATCGATACTATTTAAAATATAGATTAATATTCACATTCATTAGATGACATAGTTAATATATGTATATATTTTTGTGTGTGTGTGTGTGTGAGCAAGATTAGCCCTGAGCTAACATCTGTCGCCAATCCTCCTCTTTCTGCTGAGGAAGACTGGCCCTGGGCTAACATCCATGCCCATCTTCCTCCACTTTATATGGGACGCCCCCACAGCATGGCTTGACAAGCAGTGTGTTGGTGCGTGCCCGGGATCTGAACCCTAGAACCCTGAGCCGCCGCAGTGGAGCACGCACACTTAACCGCTACGCCACTGGGCTGGCACCCAATATATTTTTTTAAATTAAAAATATTTACCTTTTTTAGCTCCTCCTTACATTGTTTTATAATGTATATAGTATATCAGCATAATAGTACATTTATATAATTTATAAACAAATACATATCGAGAGGATATGTTCAAAAATATTTTACTAATAGGGCACATAATTAGAGTATGGAGATCTACTAGACAAGTATATGAGAAGTAAAAATGCAGTGATGCACACAGGGGACTCTTCCCGAAACCTGCTGTAAAGAGGAAGTGAGAAATACAGGACATGCAAGATCCAGGGATATTTGTGTGCTGGCTTGTTTCCAAGATAAGAGAGCTTACAGGAAAGATTCTTAAACATTAATCTGCTTGTGAAAAATGCAGATTCCCAGGGTCCCCCTCTCCCTTTCCGGTTCAGCCAGTCTGGGGTATGTCCAGGAATCTGCATGTCCAGGTCATTCTGATGCCAATGGTCCAACCTTAGGTGAAAACTGGCCTAAAGCAAGGTTTAAATGCCATTGAGAAGAATCCCCAAGAAAAGAGGAGGTTCAAGACTGGGCACGGTCCATGTGAGATCCCACAGTGAAGAGAGGAGAAGGGATACAGGCCCAGAGGAGGGACAGGTTTTTATCAAGAGCAGACAATTCTTCCACTAACAGAAGGGATGAGTGCAACAGATGACTGAAGAAACTTGTTGAAGATTTGGGGATGAGAAATTGAGGGTATTCACAACAGGGAGGAATATATTCCTCTACCAGAACTGATACATTTCATAAAAAATGAAATGTCTCCATTTTTATTTGAAAGAATTCTTATAAAAATGAGGCACTTACAGTGGTATCTCTTTTTTCTTAAATGCAGATTTTCATTTACTGAGAGGGTAAGAACTCATCCAGAGGATTTTTACTTTCAATTTAATACTTTTTAATCCAGAAATTACCTCATTCATTGTGGTTTTTAATGGAACTCAAATGAACTTGAACAATAAAATTTATTTTCTTGCCTTATTTCTTTACATATTCATTGGTAGAACTCCAAGAAAACTAAGTCATAAAAATAGAAGTTTGCTGATTGCATGGCGATTACAACAGCTGGGTAACCACGTCCATAAGGCAGCAGTTAATTGCTTGAGCAAGTTACAGTTATTTGGAGTACAAACGGAAGTTTAAAATGTGAAATCTGTTTTAGATCAAAAAAATTTTTTCTTCACTAATCATACTTGGATTCCAATTATTTTGGTTTCTAATGTGAGATATATCTTAAGACTCTTTAAGAGAAAAAAGTACAAGGTGTGTATTTTGTCAAATTCAAAGAAGACTTAATACCTATCCTTCTCAAACTCTTCCAAAAAATTGAGGAGGGGGGGAAGCTCCCTAACTCATTCTACGAAGCTGACATTACCCTGATACCAAAACCAGACAAGGACAACACAAAAAAAGAAAATTACAGGCCAATATCACTGATGAACATCGATGCGAAAATCCTCAACAAAATACTAGCAAATCGCATACAACAATACGTTAAAAAGATTATACACCATGATCAAGTGGGATTTATTCCAGGGATGCAGGGATGGTTTAACATTCGCAAATCAATCAACGTAATACACCACATTAACAAAATGAAGAACAAAAATCACATGATCATCTCAATAGATGCAGAGAAAGCATTTGACAAGATACAGCATCCATTTATGATAAAAACTCTGAATAAAATGGGTATAGAAGGAAAGTACTTCAAAATAATAAAGACCATATATGAGAAACCCACAGCTAATACCATCCTCAATGGTGAAAAACTGAAAGCTATCCCTCTAAGAACAGGAACCAGACAAGGATGCCCACTGTCACCACTCCTATTTAACATAGTATTGGAAGTCCTAGCCAGAGCAATCAGGCAAGAGAAAGAAAGAAAAGGGATCCAAATTGGAAAGGAAGAAGTGAAACTGTCACTATTTGCAGATGACATGATTTTATATATAGAAAACCCTAAAGAATCCACCAGAAAACTTTTAGAAGTAATAAACGAATATGGTAAAGTTGCAGGATACAAAATCAACATACAAAAATCAGTTGCATTTCTGTACACTAACAACGAAGTAGCAGAAAGAGAAATTAAGAATACCATCCCATTTACAATTGCAACAAAAAGAATAAAATACCTAGGAATAAACTTAACCAAAGAGGTGAAAGATCTGTATACCGAAAACTATAAAACATTTCTGAAAGAAATTGAAGACACAAAGAAATGGAAAGATATTCCGTGCTCTTGGATTGGAAGAATTAACATAGTTAAGATGTCCATACTTCCTAAAGCCATCTATAGATTCAATGCAATCCCTATCAATGTTCCAACATTTTTCACAGAAATAAAACAAAGAATCCTAAAATTTATATGGAACAACAAAAGACCCCGAATAGCTAAAGGAATCCTGAGAAAAAAGAACAAAGCTGGAGGTATCACACTCCCTGATTTCAAAATATACTACAAAGCTATAGTAACCAAAACAGCATGGTACTGGCACAAAAACAGACACACAGATCAATGGAATAGAATCGAAAGCCCAGAAATAAACCAGCACATCTATGGACAGCTAATCTTTGACAAAAGAGCCAAGAACATACAATGGGGAAAAGAAAGTCTCTTCAACAAATGGTGTTGGGAAAACTGGATAGCCACATGCAAAAGAATGAAAGTAGACCCTTACCTTACACCATACACAAAAATTAACTCCAAATGGATTAAAGACTTGAATGTAAGACCTGAAACTATGAAACTTCTAGAAGAAAACATAGGCAGTACGCTCATCAACATCGGTCTTAGCAACATCTTTTCAAACACCACATCTGACCGGGCAAGAGAAACAATAGAAAAAATAAACAAATGGGACTACATCAAACTAAAAAGCTTCTGCACAGCAAAGGAAACCATCAACAAAACGAAAAGACAACCTAACAATTCGGAGAAGATATTTGCAAACCATACATCTGATAAGGGCTTAATCTCCAAAATATATAAAGAACTCATGCATCTCAACAACAACAAAACTAACAACCCAATTAAAAAATGGGCAAAAGACCTGAACAGACATTTCTCCAAAGAAGATATACAGATGGCCAACAGACACATGAAAAGATGTTCAAAATCATTAACTATCAGGGAAATGCAAATCAAAACTACAATGAGATATCACCTCACGCCCGTCAGAATGGCTATAATTAACAAGACAGGAAACAACATGTGTTGGAGAGGATGTGGAGAGAAGGGAACTCTCATACACTGCTGGTGGGAGTGCAAACTGGTGCAGCTACTATGGAAAACAGTATGGAGATTCCTCAAAAAAGCAAGGATAGAACTACCATATGATCCAGCTATTCCACTGTTGGGTATTTATCCAAAGAACTTGAAAACACCAATTTGCAAAGGTACATGCACCCCTGTGTTCATTGCAGCGTTATTCACAATAGCCAAGACTTGGAAGCAACCTAAGTGCCCATCAAGGGATGAATGGATAAAGAAGATGTGGTACATATACACAATGGAATACTACTCAGCCATAAGAAATGATGAAATCCAGCCATTTGTGACAACGTGGATGGACATTGAGGGTATAATGCAAAGTGAAATAAGTCAGAGGCAGAAGGTCAAATACCGTATGATTTCCTTCATTAAGTAGTAGATAATAACAACAATAAACAAACACATAGGGACAGAGATTGGATTGGTGGTTACCAGAGGGGAAGGGGGGAGGGAGGAGGGTGAAAGGGATAATTCGGTACATATGTGTGGTGACGGGTTGTAATTAGTATTTTGGTGGTGAACATGATGTAATCTATGCAGAAATAGAAGTACAATGATGTACACCTGAAATTTTTACAATGTTATAAACCAATGTTACTGCAATAAACAAAAAATTAAAAAATAAATAAATAAATAAAATGTGAAATCTGATTTAGATCAAAAAAATTTTTTCTTCACTAATCATACTTGGATTCCAATTATTTTGGTTTCTAATGTGAGATATATCTTAAGACTCTTTAAGAGAAAAAAGTACAAGGTGTGTATTTTGTCAAATCATGTGATATAACCAGTGGAAGCTGGATTAACAAATTTACTTCTTTAGTAAAGAACCAAAGCTTCCCAAGCCCGCTAGCCCTCTTTCTACCATTATTCAACCCTTTGGTTTTGTGGCTTTTAAATTTAGAACCTAGAAAATTAAAAACAAAGGTTCTTTTTAATAAATTTTTAATGATAGTTTTAATCAACTTGTGACTTCAGTAAACTTATATTTCTTACAAAAAACCTTTTTTTCTATTTATAAAAGTAACAAATCTTGAAAAAAACAATTTCAGGAAACACCGAATGGTACAAATAATATGAAATCACCCATAATTTCACTACTCACAGGCAATTATGGCTAAGACATCTATGTGTAGCTTTTAGACCTTCTTTTTTCATAAGAAAAATTGAAATATTATACACATACACACAACATATATTGTTTAATTATGGAATTCTCAGTTCATCTTTTTTCCCACAAAATAATTCTCTTTATGTCAAAATAGACCACATCATCATTTTTAACAAATGCTAAGACTGCTGATTTAAGGATGTGTCCTAATTTAAGTAATCCCCTATTGAAAGGTATGTAGGCATATTTCACCTTTAAGAATGGTAGGTTTGGGCCGGCCCCTGGCTTAGCGGTTAAGTGCAGGCGATCCACTACTGGCCTGGCGGCGCACCGACGCACCGCTTCTCTGGCCATGCTGAGGCCGCTTCCCACATACAGCAACTAGAAGGATGTGCAGCTATGACATACAACTATCTACTGGGGCTTTGGGGGAAAAAAATGCAGGAGGACTGGCAATAGATGTTAGCTCAGAGCCAGTCCTCCTCAGCAAAAAGAGGAGGATTAGCACGGATGTTAGCTCAGGGCTGATCTTCCTCACAGAAAAAAAAAAATCAATGGTAGATTCATGAACAGGAAATTAGACATTTAAATCTTACTTCCAAATAGATTTCTTCTCTTACAAAGATCACATATAGATCGAGACTAACATTGTTTTATGAGATTAAATTAGTTTAAAAAGTAACTAACTCATTTTATTATTTATCATTATCTAATACTACTATATTATTTTTATAAAAAATTTCAATGAAATAATCTCAAATGATAATTCTTTTAAATAAATACATCCATACCCATATACACAATGGGCAATAATTTATAGAGTGATAAGAGAGTTGATGAAAAGTCTAACAATTTCATAAACATTCTAAAAGTAGTCATGCAAAATAAAAGCATACATTTAGACTAGCTGTGTAATAACTGCTGAATGCTTATTTTAAGCAAATCATACTTCAGAATCACCTTTTCAAACTAGATAAAGTTGCAAAATTGGAAACATAATGCATCTAACATTGTGAGGCTCTATGTCTGAAAAACTGTCTGCTATTTTGAATCTGCTTTCAGAAGGCAAAGGGTATAAAAAACATAAAAGGGTTATCAGGAAGCTAAAAACTCAGCATGTATAACTAGCAAATTTAAAAATCAGTTGGGTGATTAGGGAAATGCAAATTAAAGCCACAATGAGTTACTACTTTAATATCTACTAAAATGGCTATGCTACAAAAGACAATAAAAAGTGTGGGTGAGGATATTGAGAAATTGGACCTTCACACACTGCTGGTGAGAATGTAAAATGGTGTGTAGCAAGTTTGGAAAACAGCTTGCAATTTCTTAAAACATTAAACATAAACTTACCATAAAACCCAGTGGTTCCACTCCTAGGAATCTACCCAAGAGAAATGAAAACATATGTCCACACAGAGCCTTGTATGTGAATGATCATAGCAGCATTATTCATAATAGGCAAACATGGGAACCAACCCAAATGCCTATCATGGAATACTCAAAATACTGATACATCCTACAATATGGATACACTTCAAAAACATACAAAGCAAAAGAGGCTGGAAGCAAAAGACTACATATTGTATAATTCTATTTACATAAAATAACCAAAAAAGGCAGCAAAATAAGTTTCTAACAACCATCAGCATTTATTGAGTACCAATACATTCCAGTATTTTATATCTTAAGGAAAAGCTTACTGCCAAGCTTCAACATCAGTGACTATCACCTTGTCTTATATTTCAAAATTTTACTTGATATAGTTTTAACCAAAGAAATATTATAATAGTTAGGAAGCTCATTAGTGCTCAAGATTTGTCTACTTTATACACAGGTTAAATGCTTTTTTAATCTCTCTCCTGCTGCTTGACTTTGATCCATTTTAATTCTCAATTAGTATCCCTACTCAAAGGGCAAGGCAGGAGAACATTAACTGTCAAATTCTGAAGTATACAAACTAGTGGTGATAAAAGCTTAAATAACTAAATACTTTTTAAAAATGTGTATTCCAGTGATCCATGGATAACCACGAGTTGGCTATAAAAAACAAGATTCATTCTTGTTTCCCTTAAAGAACATCCCTTAAAGAACACACAAAAAGATACTTTGTCCCAAGTACTAGAGAAGTAAAAGTTGACATACACTAGCCTACTAAGAGCATATGTCTTTGAGAAAGATAGTTTATTTTCTTCTAAACTCTAAATTTGCTTTGGCAATACAATGACATTTTGTTTTTAGTGTAGTATCCAGAGGCTTTCTGGTAATTAGAGTTTTAAAGACCTCAAACTATATCTGAATTGCCAGGATAGGAATCAAAAAAAGGAAAGAAGTAAAAGAAGATTCAGAAGATGTGAATGAATTTCCTAAGTCAGAACCCTAACAAAATACTACTTAGTTCAGGAAAGAGCTATTTTGTAAAATAAAATGTTTTCATGCATTATATGCTTTTCTATAAGACTGGTTAACACTGTCCATTTTAAACTGTCATACTGAGATTCAACAAAAGATAAAGCAGGGAATCTTAAAAGATATATTCTAACACTTTAATTAGAAAACTGATAAGAAAAGGTGGTAAAAGCCCACGAAGAGATTAAATATGCTTCTATATCTAAATCAACCTTAATAGCAAAACTGATGAAGACCTCAGGTATTCCAAGGTGGAATACACATTCTCAGAGAGGGGCACAAAAGAATCTACTGGGGTGCATCTTAGATCTACTTTTTATTTCACCCTTTTTTACATGATTTTCTATAAGGTACATAATATATTAGTATAGAAGCATATAATTTATAAGTAAATAGACACTTATTGGGTCATGTACTTAACATTTTACTACTGGTAAGATGTACAATCAAAAGAGTGGGACACCACTGTTCTAAGGAACGGAGTGACTAAGGTTAGTATTCTGTCACATTCAGGTTCAGTAGTCCCACTTTCCTGTTACTCTGTGATAACTTTGTACTCAATGAAGCAGCCCAGATACTTTACACAAAGAACTATGATTACCAAGGGGGAACATTTAAAGTCTTTTGTGGTTTTCAAATCTATGCAGAAATAGAAGTGCAATGATGTACACCTGAAATTTTTACAATGTCATAAACCAATGTTACTGCAATAAACAAAATACAGACCTTGATAGATATTGCAACACACACACACACAAAAAAGCTTTCACATATGCTATCTCAGCCCACAGCCACTTAGCATCATCACCAGCTGATCCAACAGTATCCAGTAACAGTTTCTCAGAAGCATTCATAAACACTAGCTGCATTTATTATTATTATAAATAGACATCAGCTGTGAAGCTAATGAGAGGAGAAAATATTTTAAAGACTTAAAGGTTAACCAAAGTCAATTGAGGCACCAAGGAATATGTTTTAGAAGAGCTAATCCTCCACGAAAAAGGTTTGGAAACCACTCAACAACAATTACATAAAAGGACAGTAACTCTCTGACTCTTCCCCTGACAGCCCCTACCACCTTTATTCTTAAATTTTTAACAACAACAATCTTTTGGCCCTCTCAGCCTTCACAAAGGAATGACTGCCAATCATTTGACTACTAGGGAGGTGAGGTTCAAGGCTCTGGAATTATTCAGCTGGAGAAAATTAAGGGTAGATTTAATAACTGACTGTATATAAAGTTCTGCTATATGGAGGATGGTGACAAAGTGTTTTACCAAAATTAAAATGAGGATTTAAGTTTAAGCTGGCTACTAATAAAATTGCTATAAAAAAATCAAAAAGATTTTTCTGACAGTGAAAATTTAGAATACTTAAGGACCTTTATCAAAAGGGACTTTTGTAAACACGACAATTTCCTCATACGAGATCATTCAGGTGTACCAAGAACACCTGTAAGACATCAGAAGTTTGATTTCAGTTCTTCAGAAGTATCTATCTATATATTCTAATAACTAAACTTCATTAATTTGCTAGCACCACTATCAGTAAATTAATGCATTATTATTTACCTTAAACCTAAAGAAGCTGATTTTTTATTAAATTGAGGCATTGATAATGGTTAGGTTGTTGGAATTAATAATCCCCATGGTTAATGGCAGCAGGTAAAATTTAGATCAGAAGTGTCAGTGCAGTAGAGGAAATCTTATTTAATGGCCATACCTCTGTCCAGCAAGTCCATTACTTTGTTTTAGGTTAAAGACATATGCTAATTTATGTAACTGATTTAAGTACCAAGACAACAGATACATTTACAAATGATAAATTAAACAAAACTTAGGCTGCCTCAGAAGCAATAAACCACAAGTTAAGATTTAAAAGTATAAATAAAAGAGAGCCATTTTCCCCACTTTTATTACAAATTTGAGTTATATAAAGAGCTGAGGAAATTTAAATGTATCAGAATTATAAGAACCCAGAATAACTTGGGCATAAATTCAGAAACAAATCATAACATATATCAAAGTTTTTGCTCTTTCAACACTTTGAAAGGAACAGTTAAGGAAGGTTTAATTGTAACATTACCATTGGAGCAGACAGCGGATTTGATGACTGCCCTTCACTGTTCCCTGCATGCTGGGTTAACCCATTAGGATTTGAAGACTGTGTTGTAGGAAGCGGGGTACTGGTTGCAGGTTGCTGAGGTAATTCTACTTTGTGGCTCTTATTTGATCCATCTAATCTGCTACTTCTCTCTATGGCAATCAGGTCACGAATTTTTTGCAGCTGCTCCACTGAAGCTTTTTTAGGAAAGATAAGATGTGTTTCTCCCTGGAATTTATAAAATTAGGAAAAATTTTAACCTTTGTTTTATATTGTCATTCATATATATATATATATATATATATATATATATAAAATGAAGCCAATACTACAGAATACATCATATTTTTACAATCATTCTGTTTTCTTACCGTTATGGCACTTTTTTTTATACAGTCAAAAGTAATGGCTAACAAACCAGAAAATTAAGAAAACTTGTCTCTTGTTAACATATAATGCTTAGCCTATTTCATTAGTTCAAAGGATCTTAGTAAAATATTTTATCTTTTAGGAATAATAAGTCAGAAAGCCTCATAAGAATTGCACAAATGACATTCCTATCTTCTTTGCAATCGTATACGATACTACTATTCTCTATGAAATTCCCTATGAAATAATAATGATACTAGAGATACAGCCATACAAAATGATCATGGGTCACATAAAAACAATATGAAGCTATATAATAACCTTCGAATCTTCTAAACCCAAGTCTTTAAAGAATAGCTACATGATTAGATATCTGCATATGGGATCCACTAATTCTCCCAAGATAACAAAAATATACCTTGATGGTCAATTCAAAACTATGGGTTGTTAACAGTAATACAAAGGTGGTCCAAACAAAACAAAAAATCAAACAATAAAAATCCAGTTCTTTAAGTAGTGATTCATTTAATGAATACCCATAATATAATCAGAGTACTTTGAGATACAATAAACATTATAATAAGCTCACAATGTAAAACAGTCAGCAAAGTACAAAACGATAAAAAAAGTGAAATGAAAATATATTCAATGAAGTTTCAAGGTGTTGAGAAGCAACAGTGTTAAAACAGTAATTCCAACTACTGCAAATGAGATAAAACGGTTATGACATGTGGCAGACAGACTTGTAAATTGTGAGCATTTAAATTAAACTCCACAATTGAGAATGACCTTATTTTCCTGGTGATGGTAGACCTACAGGATTCAAGTGACCAAGACATTACTCATTAATGACATGAAAATCAATTCTATATCAATCCTTTTTAAAAAGCTGGAGGAGGCCAGCAAGCTGCATATATTACCCATAATAGCTGCAAAAAAGACTACTACCATTTATTGTGTTTAATGTGTTCTATGTACTGTGCTAAGCATTTTACATACACATATACTATCTTAAGTACTTCTCACAATCACCCTGAAAGGTAAGTATTAGGTTTATCCCCACTTTTTATATGAAAATATGAAGGCTCAGAGAAGTTAAATAACTTGCCTGATGCTACAGAATTGTCAGAGCAAGGATTCAAACTGCATGACCTTAATTGTTAGGTTATAACTGACTCCATCTTAGACTGAACAAAGATCCAAAACCACAAGCTTGTGCAAACAGTTGGAAGGGTTGAGCAAAAACAGAACATTTCTACTGTTATAATGACTGGCACAAATTGGAACACAATGACTTTTCCAACATTAGAAGGAACCACCTCACATCTATGACGAAGTCTGGAAAGAGAAACCAGACATCTGGTTTAAAATCCAATATGGAGGCTTCTGATCTCATACTGTTAGTGTAGCACTGAGAAAGGTAGATGACACCATGGACACAGATGGAAAAATAGCGTGACAGGTGTCTGGATCTATGTCTCAGTCCACACCTCAGAGAGGGCCTGGTAAGACAGAGATGCTGCTCATGCCTTGCTTCCTTCCCTTCTATCTTTTCAGGACCAGTCCTAAAAGAACATGACTATAGCCAAAATGTCTGTACCAAAAAAGTTTAATCAACAGCACCGTACTTTCACAAAAGGACAAAGTTACAGGCTTAATGCACTAGATCCAATAACATTTTAAGAACTTGATGAGAATTCTAGTATTTAACAAACCTGTGTTTCTCAATGCATTTTTGCTGAGACGATTCTTATTGCCAGATGTTAAGCAAACCTGGCCCCTGCCCACTAAATGCTGGTAATATCTTTCAGTCACCAAGACAATCAAAACTGCCCTTCTCGAATGCCCCATCCTCAGGAGGGGGACAAGGGTATGGATGGAGGGTGGGCATGGCTCCTGGTGAGAACCACTCCACTAAGCTAGCCTGATGGGTCACATATCCACTTGGATCCATCTTTCTCAACTTCCTTCTCAGAATTTTGATAAAAAAGAACTCAGCATCAGAAACTAGTGGGTCCAAAAGTGTCCAGGATTTTAATCTACAGTTGAAAATTTGGGGATAGGTCTTAGATTCCTACTTCATCAAAGCCCACCAAGTTTCCTTTTAGTGGCAGAGTTTAGTTTCAGCTCCACCGGTTCCTCCTGCAACTGAGCCAATGATGAAACCATTACTTTCCCACAGGTCCTTAAGTGTCAAGTTCAAAGCCAACCAGAAACTTTAAGTATAAATTAGTCTTATCAAAACATGTTAATCTTTTCTGAAATTGTGACTCCATTTGCGTCAAATACTACTGCAAGTCTCAATCTGGCTTGTTACCTAGCACCAGTGTGACCAACCTTCAGGTCTGCCTGAGACTGAGGGGTTTTCTGGGATATGAGACTTTCAGTCCTAAAATCAGGCCAGTCCCAGGCAAACTGGGACGGTTCGTCACACCACCTGGCACTCGAATATTTGCTGGATGAAAGGCAAATCTGATTCCACTGAATCTGTGACACTTCAACAATGAGAAATTAGTACAGTCTCTGGGTGTCATTTACGCAATTTTCCTGTCATTTAACTCTCAAAAATCTGCATTTCCTTGAACAAAATCAGCAGTGTTCTCAATTTTCCCCCTCTATGGTTTAAATCCTCTGTATCCGATATCTGTAACTACAAGCAGATGACACCATAATTTATACCTCCAGCTGGACCTCTCCTTTTGAGTTACAGACTCATATATCCAACTACCTACCTGACATCTCTATTTGAATATTTAACGGTATATCAGTTATAATTATCCAAAAGATAGGTAGTGATTTCTCCCCTGACATCTGTTATTCTCCAAGGTTTCTCATTCTCAATTAATAGTATTCCCATCCAGTTAGTTGCTCCAACCAAAACCTAGAAGTCATCCCTGATTCCTTCTTTTCCCTTATACCCCACATCCAATTCACCAGCAAGTCCTGTAGACTCTGCTTCAAAAAGAAATCCTGGATCCCTCTACTTCTCCCCCATCTCCACTGCTATGAGTCTTTAATACACCAGCACTATTCCAGGAACTAACGACATAGGGAACAAAATAGGCAAAAAGCCCTGCCTTCACGGAACTTACACAAACCACTAACATTTCTCATTGAGACTAACATGCTTTCTAACTGGTCTCCCTGCTTTGTCCCTTGCCCCCATCCCTGAATATCCAGAATATTCTCTTTACAACAGCGAGGGTAATCTTTAAAAATATTCTTCCCTTCCCTTTCCAATGGCTTCCCATCTCACTTAGAAGAGGTCCAAGTCTTTATCACAGTCCTCAAAACCCCATGCCCTGGCCTCTGCCGGCCTCTGTAGCTACTTTCTGTGCTACTCCTGCTAGAAGCCCTTTGCACATGTGAATCCTTCCACCTGAAATACTCTTACCTGAGCTTCAGGTACCTGAACTGCTTCTTGTTACTCAGGTTCCAGCTCAAACACTATCTCCTCAGAGGCCTTCCTTGACCACCCATTCTTACGTAGCTGCCTGTCACTACAGTTGTTTTTTATTATATTACAGTGTCCTATTTCCTTCTTCGTGCTCATCTTTGTTTTCACCTCTACTGTCTGTCTAACCTATTAGCATACAAGCTCCATGTGAGATGGAATCTACATCTACATAGTTCACTACTATATCTCTAGGGCCTGGAACAGAATCTGGGGAGGGAAGCAGAGAGGCAGGAAGGAAAGTGCATCCTAGAGCAACTCAGCATATCTCTTTAACAATTTCTACAGCCTTGCCGATTCTGACTTCTACTGACTATTGAGTCTCCATAACCTGGTTCAACTTCTTTCAATAGTCTATAAACTAGAAATGGTTAAGCTTACATACATAAAGAAAATTCACAATCTTGATAACTACTTTCATTGTATCATAAAATTAAACTATGCCACAAGATTCCAGAAGATGGAAACACCAAACTTTTCTTTTAACCTAAAAACAAAACAACACAGAAATCCTTCTCTCCTGTCATAGAAGAAAATACTTATTTGTGGCAACTAAACTCAGCTTTTCTGTGTTTACGCTTTTTGTTTCTTACTGGAGACAGGTGGCTGGACCCTATTCATGTGTGCTCACAAATCAGATTTTTGCTAAAGTGAGCCACAACTTGGTCCTTGGGTTGCACGCTTACCGACCTATTCTAAAGGACTGAGACTTCTCAGAAAGAATTTTCCCTATGGGAGAGTTGTCGTATTTTCTTGTGATTTTAAAGTATATTTATTGTGACTTTTAAATGTCTAATAGGTGAAGAAACAACTAGTTCCACAGATTTCAAAAATGATCAATTAATAAAAAAATATTATCTTAGATAATTATCCATCAAAACTACAATGACTACTTTGCACATGAACTGGGGAGAAGAAACCCTTGAACATACTTACCTCTTCAAAGCCCATTTCAAATAAACATTCAACGGCTCCTCTGACGGGCAAGAGTCTAGTAGAAAAAGCTGTGTTTCCAATCCGGATAGATCTATATTTTTCATCGTTAGGATTTCTGATTAAAAAAAAAAAGGTTTGATTATATATAACAATTTATATTTTTCACAATGTTTTCGCATTCCTTTTCACATTTTATACTGGCTATACCTCTACAAGGTAGTATGGATCCCAACTTTAAAGTAAGAGGAAGCACAGTCTAGAAAAGTAGCCTGATTTTGTAATGCTTACCTCAGTATACATTTACTACAACCTCACTGTTTAACTTCACAGCCAATAATATTGATACTGCCAGAGGGAAATCCACGTGACGTTTTAATTCTGTGCTGTTAACGCTCGATACCTGTTTGAGTTTTTAGGGTGCTAAGAAAAAAATCCAAGTAAGCTCCAGACGGTGCGGAAGGTTTTGCCTGTTTTGTTCTGATGGTTCTCAATCAACAACAATAGTGGCTGACACATAGATGGTGGTTAATAATAAATACTTGTGAAATGAATGAACAAAAGAAACTAAGAAGCTACATAAAAATGGATCACAGTTTCTCAAAGACTTTACTCCTGACACACACGAACCTAGGTACACTTTGATAGTCACTTGATTTTCTTCCTTCCCTAGACCAATACTTGTTTCACTGTAAGTTCTGCTTCAGCTCAAGATACACTTTTGTCACAGCAAGTATGGTAATAAAATAAAATGAAGATGTGAATTTCTTTTACCATGATTAAGATTTTGAATAGTATATATGGGATGAGACCAGTACATGAAAAGCTTTGATTTGAGATTTTTAATAACCTTGATAAATCAGAAAGGCTGTTTAAAAAAAAAATCAGAAAGAAAACACAAGATTAAGATAATCACAATATTATACTCAAAAGACTTTCAGAACATAATTTAGGATGATAAGCAGGAGGTTTCATATCTGATACCAACTCCCTTGAAATGGTAATGGCTTCCATTAGCTCTATACTAAGACGAATTCTGAGGCTGTGTCAGGGGTCCACAGGAAGAAGTGCTGAGGCCATCTGCCTGGGGTATGGAATAGGGTGGGGGGCAAATGCTAGTACCTGATTAACCATCTCGGTCCTAACTATACATGTTCTCTAGATATTGTGATATAAAAACAAAACCAAAAAACAAACAAACCGGTTTTTAATTGTGGAAGTTTCAACAAATTTCATATTCCTTTTCTATCAAGCAACTCTCTGTTGCGAAACTGTCATAAATACTACACGCATCTTTTTAAACCTCTTTTATTTAATTTCAAAAACTATAAAAGTTTCTTACAGAATACTCGGAGACAAAAGCTCTAAAATAGTGTTACTCAAAATGTCCACAGATTTGTGCCAATCTACAAACTCTTTGGTACCTACTCACGAAAAGTGCAGAAAGTGAGACTATTCAGAAATTTTTACAGCAATTTGATATTACAATGAAATTTTCGTTGTATTTTACAAAAGTTATAGGTCCACAAAGAGTTGGAAATTAAAAACACTATTCTTTACCACAGGTCATTTGAGAATAACAGATAGTTGAGAAATGCAAAGAAAAATATATGTTCTACTTTTATTCTGTGCATCAGCTCAGGGTTTCTCAACCTTGGCATTACTGACATTAAGGGCCTTTGTTGTGAGGGCTGCCACGGGCACAGCAAAATGTTTAGCATCCCTGGCTTTTATGCCACATTGTATCACAAGTGTACCTCCCTTTCTTACCACTTAAATAAAAAACATTAAACTATAAAATAATCCTACATTTATCAAAGTTAGTTATAGACAAATGAGGCATCTTTTCATGACATTTAACACATTCCACAGGGTAATAAACATTTCAGTACCACCATGATGATATATCCTACTGGTGCAAAACTGCTTGAGCTATTTTAATCTATTTTTTCCCAAAACTTCAAGATTTGTATATGATCAAAGTCTTTCACTGGGCTTAATTTTCTAGTTTTTCTTCCCTCTTTCACCACTGTTTAAAAATTCTTATAAAACTTACATTAGTTGTTCTGATATAGCTTATTATTTCGACGCGTGTTTCAAAGTAACTTGATATAAAGCTCTGCTATAGGCTCTGTATAGTTTAGATTTTCCTCTTTAGTTTCCAGTGAGCAATTTTCTATCTTTTTACAACATTTATAGACCTCACATATCATTTATCCATTTTTCTCACTAAAAGCATATTGCAAACAAAAAACAAAAAATCACAGTAATGTCTAGTTACCCAAATCCTATCTTCCTCTTTTTAAATATGTTGAGCAGACGAGCCATAGTCTTGAGCACAGACTGATGCCAAAAGTCCGCCCCTGAAGCCCTCAAAGGCTTAGAGAACTTGGCCAACAGAGTCATCAGACCTCAAATCCATCAGATCCCATTTCCTGCCCTTGGAAAAGTGCCATACAAACACTTTCTCAATCTTTAGCTTTATAGCCTCATTCCAGTGTGTCCACTATCCTTGAGCTCATTACTACCCTCCCTAGCCTGCAGTGTCTAAAGTATCCCTAAGGACCATCTTTATTTTTGCTTGATCTTCTTCTTCCATTAACTTAATTTTCTCTGCAGACTTTTCTTGAATATTTTTTCCTATAACTCTTCCATGCGTTTTTTCCTATCCCTGCTGACCAGTAACTATTTCTGCAACTTGTAATGTTTATCTTGCTTGTTAGCAATTATTTTGCAACTTCACTTGAGATTTTCTTTTTCAGATTTTGAATGATGCTGCTGAACAAACGGGGTCTTGAAAGGGCAGCAAAATCTCCTGTACCTCACTTAACCATCACTTTGAACATGTTGTGGTGTCTTCCAAGTTATCTCACCCCCAGGTGTCTACCAAATTGTTTAACTTATGGAAAATTAGTCTTTGTTCTTATAATTGAATGGTAGAAAAAAGTCATGCTTTTCACCTTAAAAGTTATAATCTACCATATTTCTAAGATTTTAAAACAGGTTAACAACAGGCCTCGCACTGAAGTCATAGCATCTCAGAAAAAAAAAGCTTAAATGTTTCTATTTCAGAAACGCTGAGAATTAAATGTCTGACTGTTTGCTAGTCCTCTTCCTCTTTAAAATGTGTAATCTCAGAAAGCGTTCACATAAATAGAAACTCAGTACATGAGTACATCAAATAATCTTGTATTTTTAGTACTAACCACAAAAGTTGGTCTGTTGGTCATTTTAAAAATTATTTCTGGTCCTTCCGAAAATCTGTTATTCTGAGATACATGTAAATTTTTCAAAAACATCCCTCTGCCTTTAGAACCATCACTGGCCCTACCATTCTGTGTAGCTGACAATAAGGGAAACATACACATAACTTAGCTTGTTTAACACGAAAAACTGAATAGAAACAATAGATAACATATGTGCCAGGTCCTTTATTTATTTCTATCTTTTGCAACAATCCTATTATGTAGGTATTTTTCTTTCCTCTTAAAAATGAGGAAACTGAAGCCCAGAGAGTTTACACAAATTGCCTATAATCACAGTCCTAGGAAATGGTTGACTGGGATTTAAACTCACTGGTCTGATTACAAAGCTTACATACTCTCCACAATACAAGATGCCAACAAACCCACCGATCCTCAATTAACTACCCTCACTCAACTTCTCCAGGTGTCAACAGTAACCTAGACTAGAAATCTGAAGTTATTTCGGTTCGTTTGTCTCCTCCCATTACCAGTTCCATTCTTTACATTTAGTCATCAAGAACTGCCAATCCCTGCCTACAACACTCCTCTCTCCGTTCTACCTGCATTTATGCTTACGATTCTGCAATAGCTTCACAAATGAAATCATGCCTTATGCCTTCTTACATCATTATTCTACATGAAACTCTTTCATTATCCTTCTCTTTGAGTCGAGACAGATAGTACAATCGCTTTCTCTTGCCTATCATGTCAAATATACATTCTCTGCTACTCCATCAACCAGTCCTACCTTATCAAATCTCTGTTCTCAAAACTGTTCCACCATTCGGTCCCTCTGCTATCTCCTCACATAAACATGTTAAGTGCTTAAACAGTGTCTCTGAATTATTCTCTAGATTTTACGTTGTGGCTATTTTCCATACCTGTGTCTTTTTCCCAAACATATTTATTTTCTTTGAAGGAAGAAACTACTTTCCATTCTTGGTTCTTCCCAATCATACCCAGTGCCGTCTGTAACCAATAACTGTGCACAGTTTGCAAAGGAAATTAGTGGAAAATCAAATATGTTTTTTGAAGAACGAATGGAGCAAATTATCTAGGAAACCCATGTGGAATGCCAGTGAAACTATTACAGATTTTTGAGAAAGTAGATATTATTGAGGACAGCTCATCTTTATCTAGAAGTCAATGAACTAAAAAAAAAGGTTAAAAGGTTCAAACCCATGGCATATTGTGCATGCAAATTAGCAGATATTTTATTCTGTAATTTAGTTGGGGAACAGGATAAACATCATCCGAAGCAGAAATTTAAAACAACCAAAAGTATTATTTTCACTTGTGTGTAGTGACAAGTATTGCTGTTAAATAAAAAAAGAAATCTGCTAATGAAATTCTCCTTTCAGCACTCATTCTATAAAATACTATATCAGATCCCGAGGTAGGAGAAAAGGATATCAAGACAACATCCCTTACCCAGTCCCTTATCTCTACGGCTAATGGATTTCCCAAAACAGCAAAAGAAACAGAAAACTTCTACTCTCAAATAAGTTGGATTAGCAGATCTGTAATGTAGTGTGGTAAGGGATCAAGACGAGATCTGAAACTTTTCTGTTGAGAGGTTAACACATCACTGGACTCAGAAAGGGAAGAAAAGGTGGTTTTATTTCCTCCTGAAGCCTGAAGGAGTTTGAATTCTAAGATGAGGGCAGGGACTAATACTATTACTTAAGGCAACCTAAAAAGGGTAGTTTTTCATACCATCTCCAACTATATGAGCTCCAGATTCCTAGTCCCATTTTATTTTTTTTGTGAGATCAGCCCTGTGCTAACATCTGCCAATCCTCCTCTTTTTTTGCTGAGAAAGACTAGCCCTGGGCTAACATCCGTGCCCATCTTCCTCCACTTTATATGGGACGCTGCCACAGCATGGCTTGCCAAGCACTGCGTCAGTGCGCGCCGGGGATCCGAACCAGCGAACCTCGGGCCGCCGCAGCGGAGCGCACGCACTTAACTGCTTGTGCCATCGAGCCAGCCCCTCCTATTCCCTTTTTAGATAAAAACTTTTTAGGATCAGAAACACAAGCCATAAGTAAAGACTGTAAATGAACTGATGGCATGCCAAGTTTTTTCTATGTGTTTGGTAAACACTCATAATGATGATGATGATGCCAAGTCAATATTTGTATGCAAAGGATTTCCTTCCTCAAAACCCCTTGATCTTAGCACTTTTGGTCTCACTGGATTGAAAGTGGAAGTGAAGCCTTATTACAAGGTCACTTCCCTTTTCCGAATAGTGGGGTTTAAATAGTTTGGTGGCTTTCCAGGTGGGAGGCCCCAGCAGATGGGCTCTGGAGAACTCAGCCTATTTGTGCAGGGTCCACTGGCATCCTTGTGCTCCAAAGAGCCGTTAGACCTCTCAGGGTAGAGAGGGTGAGTTGAGAAGGTGTCATAGAGGAGAAAGGCAGTCCCACATAGGTCACAATTATGTACCTGTGTACAGTGCACAGGCTGCATTCTTCATAACATCTGGCGCATAAGGGCTCAATGTTTTTCCTTCAATTTACTTGTAAAATCATTAATGTTACCTATATGAACCTATACGAAGATATTATATTATATATATTATATATATATATTATATATAACTGGGTTAAAACATCGCACTTGTAACTAATGTCTCTAAAATTGGGTCCCGTGAAATCTATAACTTGAAACCGAAAGAAATTTCCTTTTAGACTTCATGCCAATATCCCCATCACTTAGAAGAACAAGTGTACCAGAGGTTGAGGGGGGACAGAGAGCCTAGATAATCATGGTGACCTGACAAATGAGGCACCACCACTAAAGTACCTGGCACCTGGAGCTCCTTTAACCTCAGTTCCACCCCCCCCATCATGTCCCTCCTTAAGACACCACATCATTTGATCTAAGAGTTTAGGTAGTAATGATTCAAAATGAATAATCAAACTTGCCTCCCTATTCCCAAAATCGATAAGGTCCCTTAGAGACCTAGAAGCATACTGTTGCTCACAGGAGAAGGAAACAAATTACTCTTATCCAAGGTGTTTATCTTCACTAATTCTTAAAGGCTCATTTTGAAAAATACAGACATTAATATGAAAATTGTAACTTTAATATGGTTAATAATGTTTCAATCAACAAAAATGGGCCGAAAAATATCATAAAAAATTTTAAAAACCGCCACTTCAGTAATATACTTAGTATTAGGATATTCACAAAACGGCTGGCAAGAAAACATTTTGTCAGTGACTAACTTCTGATCAGCATGTGGAAACTGAAGGTACCCTGTTCGGTAAAATCCGCGCAGTGGGAACGAGACGCTGTGATCGTTTATTCCCGACACGTGGGACAAACACCCGCATCAGAGGCCAGGGTCTGGGGCACGCCCTCCCACGGCCCGCCGCCCTGCCCCATCCCGGGACCGCCAGCTCGCCCCTGAGCACCCCATCAGGTGCCGAGTCACAAGTGCAAAGAAACTTCCTCTTCTCGGGAGGGGGTGGGGCCTGGTGGGGTCTCGGGGCCCCTGGCCGGCGGGCTCGGACACTGAGCCGGAGCCCGGCCCAGGGCCCCGTCCCTCCGGGCCTCGCCGCCCTCTGGAGCTCGGGCCGGGCGCCCCCAACCCCGGCCGAGCAGGCGCCGCGTCCCGGCACGCCCGCCCGACCCCGCAGCCCCGCACCTGAGGATGTTGTCCGCGTAGGTGAGCAACAGCTTGGAAGCCTCCAGAAAGGTCTCTGGGGTGTTCTGGCAGAGCTCGGCCACGGCCGGCGACGCGGAGCCCGAAGAGCTGCCCCGCGCCGCTGCCGCCATGCTTGAGCGCCCGCGGCCGTCGCCGCCCCTCGCGCGCCGCCTCCCGCACTGAGCAGGCGCCTCGGCGCGCGGCCGCCTCTGCGGGGTCGAAAGGGCGGGGGGCTTCGCGCCAGGGGCGCAGGGCTCGGCAGGGAGGGGCGGGGGGCTGGTCACAGGGGCTTGGGGGCTCGGCTAGGAGCGGTGGAGGGCTGGTCGGGAGGGGCCGGAGGGAGGGTCTCGGCAGAGAGGGGCTGGGGGGCTCGGCAAGGAGGGGTGGAGGGCTGCTCGGGAGGGGCGGGGGCCTGGTCGGGAGGGGCGGGAGCTTGTTGGAGAGGAGCAGGGGCCTCGGCAGGGCGGGCTGGGGCTGATGGGGAAGGTCGGGTGTTTCGACCAGGAGGGGCAGAGGCTTGGTTGTCAAGGCCCCGGGGCTTCGACCAGCAGGGGCGCGGTGCTTGGTCGGCAGGGCTGGGGGGGCGTGGCTTTGGCCAGGACGGGCGGGGTGTCCGGTGGTCAGGGCCGGGGGCGGGGTTGGGGGCTGGGCTGGGTGGGAGGGGTGGTCTGGAGGAGCCGAGGGCTTCGGCCGGGAGGGGCGGGGCGAGCGGGTGCTGCGGTACGTCGCAGAAACTTGAGTTCCTGCGCGCCCCAGGGCTGGCCGCAAGTGGTCCAGCCACAAAGGTGGGGAAAACCCCTGTACTTCCAACCACCCCCATTCCCCCAAATAAACCAGTCTTACAGTTTCTCCTCGCAGATTGTCAGGCCTTCCTAGATAGATGTGGATGAGGGACTCCAGAGGAAGGTGCAACAAACATTCGAAAACAAATGCGTGGCTATAAACTCTGCTGGCTTTCTGGTATATGGATTCTTTTTAGAATTGGATGAATGATTGAAAATTTCTTGAGCTCAAATAATATGGTGCCTCTGAAAGAAGTGTTTTTCAGACCAGGGGTTGAAATATAGTGGGTTGTGGACTCAGTTTACCTTGTGGCGACCAGCATAAAACACATACACAATAAAGACAAAGAATAGAATGGGGAGGAAAGGAAAGACGATGTAAAAATATGCATCCCACTTAAGGGTACGTCTTATTTTGTGATTTGTTTTGCAGGTAGATCATCTGATCACTGTCTTTTATTCCTCTTAGAAGATGAGTCCTAACATTTTGAATCCCTTCTCTGCCTCACTATGCCCTTGCAAGTGTACTTTACCAATGGCTTCCTTCTTTGAAGAAACTCCTTTCCAAACCTCAACAAATATTTTTCTTTTTTTTTTTTTTTTTAAAGATTTTATTTATTCATTTTTTTCCCCCCAAAGCCCCAGCAGATAGTTGTATGTCATAGGTTCACATCCTTCTAGTTGCTGTACGTGGGACTCGGCCTCGCGCTGGACGGAGAAGAGGTGCCTTGGGGCGCGCCCGGGATCCGAACCCAGGCCGCCAGCATCAGAGCGCGCGCACTCAACCGCCAAGCCACAGAGCCGGCCCCAACAAATATTTTTCTTGACCTTATGATTTTAAGGTAAGTTATTTGCCTAAGTAGCTTTTTAAAATTTTCTTAATGCTTTATCCTCTGTTTGCTTTTAAAATTTGAAATTTTCTTTTCAATATCTCTCAGCAAGATGCTGGGCTATGCCATCCACGTCAGTTACCATTCATCTGCCAGATAGAAATGAAGTTTTTAGTATGTAGGTTTTTGAATCAGCTTCCAAGAATAGTGTGTTTAACCAATAGTTGCTAGCTGCTGTAACTAAAATTTTCAGTGACCTACCACATAAGAAATTTCTTTCTTTCTCACATAACAGTTTAATAATGCAGGTGTCATTAGTCAGTGGGCAGCTTTCCTCCAGGGACCCAGGCTCCTTCCATCCCGTTGAACAGAGGTCAACAAACATTTTCCCTCAAGGGCCAGATAGTAAATGTTTGAGGCTTGGTGGCCATAGGGTCTCTGTTAAGCTAACTCTGCCCCTGCAGTTGTAGTTCCATAGACAGTACTGTAAAATGAATGGGCATGGCTATGTTCCAATGAAACTTTCTTTACAAAAACTGGTAGCCTGCTGAATTTGGCTTGTGGTTTGCTAACTCCTGCCATAGAGCCTCAGAGACTTCTGCATTTAGTAGTGGTTGGGCAAAAAGAAGGCATACCTGCTTCTAAACCACATGGGCCCAGAAATAACATGCACCATTTTCTCTATCATATGGTTGGTGAAAATTAAGCCCCATCTAGATAAAATGGGGGGTGGGGTGGGGAGGGTGGGAAATGTAGTCCCTAGCTGGACAGGCACCACCCACAACTGGAAGATTGGGGAGCTGGGGTTATACTAGCTGTTTCTACCACAAACTATATTCCCCTTAATTTGAGTTTCTTTTTTCCATTACCACATTTATTTATCCTTATAATAATTGTTAAGGTTATTATATATTATATAGTATTTATGATTTTTTGTTTTTTAAAGCAACAGAACACTTTTTTCCCAATAAGACCGTAGGAGGAAACCCAGTATATACAAAACACCTAAGTGGAGGTGCTCTAAAATTGAAGCAGGAGTGTACGTGGGGGGTAGGAACAGAGTGCCATCAGATCAGCCTTCCCCTTGACAGAGATAATGACCTTAGGGTACCTTTGTGGGGAACATGCAACCACAGTTTGAAAACCGATGCCATACAGTTAATACTGTAATAATAATGTACAGTCCATAAATTAAGTCATCATTTCAAGGGTAATTCAGTAAGTTATTGTTTATTTTAAATCACCTGAAATTTAAATCCTTCCAAATTATAATTCACCAATACTTCTGTTAAAGTTCTTGAGTAACCACAATCTCTTTTGTATACCACCATTTATGAAGCTGTTAAGGGAATTTATTATAATAAGGGACTTTGACTCATTCTTTTCTGTCTGCTTCTGCCACTTAAGTCAATTTGAAAATATTTTGATTTTTGTTTCCCTTAGAAAAGTAGAAGATATTAAGCTACCCTTAATCTCTTTATACTAACCATTGCTTCAAACAACAAAATGATGTTTTAGTATTAAATCAGCTTTGAACTTCCTGTTCTTCTACATGATATATTTTTGCTCCAAAACAATGAATTTTGTTCAGGATTCTAGCTGTATTAAGCACACCATCTTTAGAGTTGACACATGGTGGCACTATTCTTAAATGGACTAAAAAAAAAAGTAGTAACCCATTAAACTTTCTCCAGGATCAATTTTGTCATAGAAAAGAAAATGTTGACCTCAATTAAGACGATCAGCAAGGAGAGGGGTTGAAGCCTTTCAGGAATTCACTAGTGTGTGATTGCATTAAGTGATTAACCAACAACTATTTATTGAGCACCTGTTGTGTGCAAAGCAGTCTGAGTTAGAGGACATAAGAGACTTTTAATCTAGTCGGAAAGACAAAACTAACGATAATACCTTACATACAGATAGCCCTTTAGTTGATGAAACAAAGTTATTGTGAAAAGAAAAACAAAAGTCATTCGGTAAGAAATGCACAAACCAGTGCATGTATACTAGCCAATATAAGAGTATGTGTTTATTCATTCATTCCATAATTCATTCATTCACCAAATATTTATGAAGTGGCTCCTAAATGCCATGCACTGTGCTAGGCACTATGAAGCAGTGAAGGAGATAAACATAGGCCCTGCTTTCATGGAGGTCATAATGAGTTCACAGCAGTGGTTAGACCACCAGCCTCAGCAGCAGCACCAGGGAACTTCTCAGAAACTTCGATTCTCAAGCCCCATCTTTAAAAGTGAGGCCCAGCAATCTGTGTAGTAACAAGCCCTTCTGGTGATTTTGATGCACCGTAAAGTTTGTGAACTACTAATTTAGAGGAAGGAAAATTTCACTGTGGGCTGCAGTTTCATGAAAAAGGAAGAATTTGAATACAACCCTTAAATTTGGAGGCTAAGGAGATGAGGAAGGGGAGGACTTCCTAGCTGTGGGAGAACCCCCCACACTTAACCAGGGACAACATCCTAGCAATGTTTCTTCTTCAACATCTCCTGCATCTCTCCACCATGCCATTACCTTAGGTCAGGGCCTTATCATCTTTTGTCCAGTCTTAACTCTCTTCCCATGTCCACTCCAGCATCCCTCCAATCCACCTTGCACGCTGTTGCAACAGTGATCTTTCTGAAGCACACATCTGATCATGTTATTCTTCTGGTAAAAAGTTTTCTATGGCTACCGCTTGCCCACACTCTAAAGTCGATGGTGTCAGGAGCCAGGTGGTAACTTCGAGGTACGAAGTGGCTTTATTCAACACAAAAAGGAGTAGCAGAGACCCTGGTGAAGGGAATGAGAGAGTTTACTGTATTTTTCCTAGAAGAATTTAGAATCAGTGCACTCCAAATTAGACCAGGGCTGCCAGCAAATCATCTCTGACCTACAGAATCAAATCCAAAATCTTCAGCATGACACCCAGACTTTTTGGGATCGCCCCCTGCTTTACTTGCATGCTTTTACTGTTTCCTTGTCCCACACCTCAAATCCAACATTGGCCATGTTAAACTACTAGCAGCTTGTGGAAGATACCATGTCTTCAGGCCTTTGTTCTATTCCACCTGTCAGGATGCCTCTTCCCACTCAATTTACTAGACAAACATTTACTCATTTTCAAGATGCAGTTCAAGGATCACTTTTTTGAATCCTTTCCTGATTTTGGAAGGTAGTATTGACCTAGTTGTCCCCTTTGTATTATAATAATTCTTATATTCTATTATAGCACCTCTTTCAGTAGTTTGCATGTTTCCACAGCTATCTTGCTCTCCTAGACTATGAACCTCTTGAAAGCAAGAACCATACCTTATTCATGTTTGTATGCCAGCTTCTAGCACAAGGTGGGAGGAAAATGAATGATGAAGAAAATAAAGTACAAGCAAAGATACGGAGATGAAAAAAGAAAAGCTAAAGTCAGTCCAGAGATAGTGAGAAGATCAGTTTTGCTGGGTAGAAATCTATTTAATAGAGAATGGGAGCTATATCTAGAAAGATAGTTTTGAATCAGATTACAAAAAATTTAAGTAAACCTAAGAAGTCTGAACAGGAGGCTATGGTAAGTGGAGCCCTTTTGCAGATTTTGGTGCAAGAAAACACCATGGTATTGTAGCAAGGAATATGGCACTAAATCATATACAGCTATTAGAATATAATAAAATTTCCCACCCCTTTCCAAACCAAAGGAAAGGAGATCAGAGGTAGAAATAAAAATGAAATGACTTTTTGGTGGTTTAATTTTTCTACAAGATTTTAATTGATTTGTTACTTCTTATCCAAAATAATTTTCTGATATTACAAAAGAAAAACGAAACAGCACATTAAGACTTATGTTTCACATGAATTTGGCTTCAAAGCAAATATTGTAGGTCTTTTCACAGTATTATTTTAAAATATTATATAGCAATGAAAAGAGAAAGCAAGTTTGGGTACTTCTCACTCATCAAGTTTTATTTTATAACCACGTGTTTTAATTCCTCTATTGTAACTCTATTGTACCTCTATTGTCATTGAATGAAGGTCATGCTAAGAAGTGACTGAGTATGCCTTGGATCAAGGATGACTCAAGGTCATACTGGGCTTCCCTGAACTATTTTAGACAAAATTAATTTCCAAACTCATTTAAATCCAATACTAACCAGGAAAAACTAAGCTTGGCTCAGATTCTTCTCTAGAGCTAGGACAGAAGGCATAGCCCTCTACCTAGAAACCATCACTTCAAGAGACATTGCCCAGAAAGAAAGAAATATGGCTGGGAGGTTCAGATGCAGATTATATGGTCAATCCTTTATCTAAAGAAGGAAAAAGGACACAAAACTCACACCTGGGACAGCATGTGAGCAATAGGTGGTCATCTAAATAAATCCATTTTGATCATTTCTTACTTTTTTTGTGCGTGTGTGTGAGGAAGATCAGCCCTGAGCTAACATCCGATGCCAATCCTCCTTTTTTTTTTGCTAAGGAAGACTGGCCCTGGGCTAACATCCGTGCCCATCTTCCTCCACTTTATATGGGACGCCACCACAGCATGGCTTGCCAAGCAGCGCATGGGTGCAAGCCCGGGATCCGTATGTGTGAACAGCACCCCCCCCCACCCCCTCCCGCCGAAGCGGAACAGTACGCTTAACCGCTTGTGCATTGGGCTGGCCCCCTTTCTTACTTTTTTATATAGATTCACAGCCAGCTCTGAGCAAATAAAATTATTACATTTTTTCAGACACTTAGAAATAAATGTCTACATTTTTCTCTCTTCTTGTCTCCATTCTTGTCAGACCTTGGGTATGATATTTTGAGCACTGCCCCAGATCCAGCAACAATTCCTTAAAAGTAAAGATAACTTTATTATTCAAAAGCATTGTTTGTTTATTGTAGAAAAGGCAGTAAATAAGACTAAGCTAAAATAAGGGGGTGGGGACTATCACCATCCCTTGTGCATCCCTGCAGACCTTAAAAAAAAAAACACCTGTTTTTAAAAAAATGAATAATACTGTTTAACATGGATCTCCCAACCTAGTTTCAACATCTTTCCATATTAATAAATATTCACTTACAAAGTTATTTAAGATGCTGCACAGCAGTTAGAGGTACCACAAAATACACACCAATTTCCTGACGTTGGGCATTTTGGTTAGTTCTACTCCACCACTATATAAATAACTTTGGGAGGTACAGTAATAACTTTGACGCTGCCGTAATTTCCTTAATTCTTCCAGTGGAATATGGTGGTGTCCCTTCTCCCACAACAGCGGAATATTTGGGCGGAATATTTGGGCATTATCATTACAAAAAAAAATTTCCCTTTTTGGTGGGCAAAATTGCCGTCTCATCGCGTTATGTGCATATTCTTCATTATCTTCGAGTCACTCAGATAAGGAAACACGAGTTTCCCCAAGCACACCTGAGACCCCAACCGCCTCCCACTGTGCGACCTCTGCCAAGGTGACGCGGAGGAACGGCAACCGGCTGAAGCCGGCGCCGACGTAACGCGTGTGTGTGCGTGCGCGTTGCAGACCTGCGTATGCGCATGCGCACGCCAACATTGTCGCCCAGGACAGCGGCTGCGCGGCGGCGCGAAGCTTGTTAAAGGTATAGCCTGCTCGCTACTCTTCTCCCGCCCCTCCCCAGCCGAATCGGGTCGGGATTTGGGATCTGTAGAGGGGAGTGTGATAGCCGGGGGTCTGGTTTCTTTTCCTCTGGCCATGCTTTCCTCGCTGTGTGTGCCGGTGCTTGAGAGGCGGTGCGGGGAATTGGCCACACCCCTTTTACTCCCCGCCCCTGGCCTTCGTCGTCCCTGAAACCCTGATTATCTCCACCTTCTGAAGATCAGTAAGGTCCACTTACCTCTGTCTCAAAGAATAGGCCCTGAAATGTGTTTTGTGCCTTTGACACCAGAAATTCTATTTACAATAAGGGTAATCCTGAAAAAGGGTGTTTTCTGCAGCACATATCAGGCTACGAATGCCTTTGTATTTTTCATCGTATGATTCTATTTTGGTAAATTGAATGAATCATTTCACCTCTTTGTCTTGGAAGGTCTGAGGGTACTTACAGTCTAAAAAGGAGTTAACTCCACACAGATGTTTTGATAATAAGTATAAATTAAAATGATGTAACGTTATTTTCCCTGTGGTCATTAACAGTTCACACCAAGCACCTGAAAGAACACCTCCGCGATTGTTTTTTAGGCCTGTAAGCTATTTAAACAACAGTGAGTACCTCTTGGGCGTGTTGTGGTCTGTTACAGGAATGTGTTTCTGATCATCTGAATCTCAACCATGCTGTCAAACTGCTTGCAAAATTTCCTAAAAATTACAAACCTTCATCTTCTATATTCAAGATCATGCCAGCAATTAATAAGAAGTAAAAGGAGGTTTTTCGGAACTGTGCCAACATCCAGATTGCGTAGGCGGGTTGTCATTACAGGCATTGGCTTAGTGACTCCTCTTGGTGTTGGAACTCAACTGGTATGGGATCGTCTTCTACGAGGAGAGAGTGGAATTGTCTCACTGGTTGGTGAAGAGTATAAGAGTATCCCTTGCAGTGTTGCTGCTTATGTGCCAAGAGGTTGTGACGAAGGTCAGTTCAATGAACAAAACTTTGTGTCCAAATCAGATATCAAGTCCATGTCTTCTCCCACCGTTATGGCCATTGGGGCTACAGACTTAGCCATGAAAGATTCCGGCTGGCATCCTCAGTCAGAAGCTGATCAAGTGGCTACTGGTGTTGCAATTGGCATGGGAATGGTTCCTCTTGAAGTTGTTTCTGAAACTGCTTTGATGTTTCAGGCAAAAGGTTACAATAAAGTCAGCCCGTTCTTCGTCCCTAAGATTCTGGTCAATATGGCAGCAGGCCAGGTCAGCATTCGGTATAAACTCAAGGGCCCCAACCATGCAGTATCTACAGCCTGTACCACAGGAGCTCATGCTGTGGGAGACTCTTTTAGATTTATAGCCCATGGGGATGCTGATGTGATGGTGGCTGGAGGTACAGATTCTTGCATTAGCCCTTTATCTCTTGCTGGGTTTTCCAGAGCCCGTGCTCTGAGCACAAACTCTGATCCTAAGTTGGCATGTCGACCATTTCATCCAAAGAGAGATGGTTTTGTCATGGGAGAAGGTGCAGCTGTGCTGGTGCTGGAAGAACACGAACATGCTGTTCAAAGAGGGGCCCGGATGTATGCCGAAGTTTTGGGCTACGGACTCTCAGGTGATGCTGGTCACATAACCGCCCCCGATCCTGAAGGAGAAGGTGCCTTAAGGTAAAGACTGGTTGTTTCATTCAAAATGTTTCTTCAAATAAGGCATTTTATAGGAGTCTCAAATTAAGAGAAATTGTAGTGTCTGGCCTTGGTGTATGATATCTCTGTCATTTTTCCATTTTAGACTAAACAAAGTGTTTTTGAATTCTTTGCTTCAACAAGTTTGAAATATTTGAAAGCATTTGCGCATCCTTACAAAAACTGGATTTTAGTTAAGGACAATAAAGTTGTGAAGAAGGCCATGTGTGTCTTGGCCAACTTTTCATACCTCCAATTGTGCTTAATGACTGTCAGAGTGCTCCCTCCCACAGTCGTCCTCTTCGGCCCTTCATCAGACTTGGACAGTAAAGTCAACCCTTTCTTCTAGATGTGTCTCATCTCCACTCCATTTCAGCAAGGTTCTCCTTTTATTAAATCAGCACTTCCCAACCTTTTAATCACCCAGAGATCTTATTAAAATGCAGATTATGACTCTGTCTAGGTCTAGGGTGGTGCTTGAGAGTCTGCATTTCTAACAAGCTCCCAGGAGATGTTGATGCTGCTGGTCTGAGGACCACAATTTGAAAAGCAAATTGCTGTTATTGTGGAAGAGATAGTGAGCTAAGTGAAAAAAAAAAATCTCTGTTAATGTGTTAGCTAATAGGTTAGCCTGCTTAGATCATATTACATTTTAACCAGTTAAATTACCCAGAGGTTGGCAAACCTTTTCTGTAAAGGGACAAATAGTAAATATTTTCGGCTTTATGGGCAGTAGGATCTGTGTCACTGCTACTCTACTCTGCCTTCTAGTGCGAAAGCAGCCATAGACAATACATAAATGAATGGCTGTGTTCCAGTGAGACTGTTTACAAAACAGGCATCTGGCCAGGGCCATAGTTTACCAACCACTGAATTACACTTTTGAGTTTAGTGAGTAGTTGCTGGTGCTGGAAATGTCAAGCATAGTAGCCAGCTAGATGAAGAAATAGTTATGTTTAGGTGAAACCTTCCAGTGCACTTCAAATTCTACTCTGAGCTGCCTTTTAAGGAAATACACTCAGCCCAGAGATCAGGAACTGAAAAAGAAAGTGTTGACATCTGTGAGATTTTTAAAGGTTCTGCCAGAGAAATGTTTTATTTTTGGATTTATTTGTTTGTTTTTTGGCTTGGCTTTGTACTTCTTCATTTATTTAGAATCTTTATAGCCTAAATAAGAGGATTTTGAAAGGTTATTTGAAGCGCTGAAATAATGGTGCAGACATTTTTAGATTATTGGGAAATATGCGAAGTTTTACATTTAAATGTGAAAGGAAAAATTAAAACATGGTTGTAAAATTTTTGTCCATGTTTTAGATCTCTACACCTACACATAGCCCACTGATAAAAAATTCCTAGAAGAAAAATTATTCTAGGCTTGAGTCAACATGTTTTTTTTTCCCAAGGAAAAAAATCAATACAAATAAATGGAAATATAGTTTATTAGAGATTATAAAATCCATAGGTTTGTGTGTTTATCTCATGGTGATGAATCAGTCCATAGTACTGGGGATGACTCATTACTCCTGTGCAGGTGGCCTTCTGACTCACATGGTAATCCAAAATGGGGTTCTGTTATTAGAGCAGAGGATTCTTTTCATTCAATGTACTTGGATATGTGTTTCATATAAGCCATACAGATAATGAATCCCATGTTAAAATTAAACTTAGTTCTGATAAATTTCTTTTCTTATTTTATTAGATGTATGGCTGCTGCTGTAAAAGATGCATGTGTACAACTTGAGGAAATATCCTATGTCAACGCACACGCTACTTCCACACCGTTGGGAGATGCTGCTGAAAACAGAGCTATCAAGCGTCTTTTCAAAGACCACGCACACGCCCTTGCAGTTTCCTCCACTAAGGGGGCCACGGGACATCTGCTGGGAGCTGCAGGGGTGGTTGAGGCAGCTTTTACTGCTCTGGCTTGTTATTATCGGAAACTGCCACCTACTTTAAACCTGGACTGTACTGAACCAGAATTTGATCTCTATTATGTTCCACTAAAGGCACAGGAATGGAAAATGGAGAAAAGATGTATTGGACTCACCAATTCCTTTGGTTTTGGTGGTACTAATGCAACACTTTGTATTGCTGGCATGTAGGACAAGTTATGTGTAATTAAACATGGATTTTTTTTAATGTTATAAACAAACTATATTAAGTGGAAAAATACTGTGTTTATGTAAATGTTTATACTTATATATCAATATCCAGATACAGTTTATCTATGTCAGAGTTTCTCAGCCTTGGCACTGCTGATAGTTTGGGCAGGATAATTCTTTGTTGCGGAAAGGGGAGCTGTCCTACACATTGTAGGATACTTAACAGCATCCTAGTCTCTACCCACTAAATTCCAATAGCACTCCTTTCCCCAGTCGTGACAACCAAAAATGTCTCTTGACATTGCCAAATGTTTCCTGGGGGGCAAAACAGCCCCCATGTGAGAACCCACTGATCTGTTTTCCTAATACTCTAGGTCAACCAGCTCTTTATGACATTTCACCTGCTCCTGTCCTTTTCACAAACATTTGGTGAGTAGCTTCTCTGTGCTAGGCAGGGTTGCTGCAGTGTACAACTCCAAGCACACTGTTCCCATACAATATATAGAGAAGGAATACAAATATAACTGGAAGTGTGCATTGTTGACCAACATTCATTGAATAAAGCAGTCAGCCAGCAGTGATCTATTTACCCCTTACCTAGCTAGCTCTCTTTTCTTCATATTATCTATACTGAAATTCAGTAAATTGGTGGAATTTCCCTAAACTCCCAGCCATCAATTCTCTGAAAGAAGGAAGTGAAATTGGTTTGGCATTTCTTATTCTTTTTGTATTTATGGTGACACCTAGTGATTAATGGAGATAAAGGTCCTTGGGACGTGGAGCAGAACTTGTTGGTGACTCAAGCCGCATCACCTTGGCCCACCTCTAGCTTTACTGCAGCTGTGGTAGATAGTTTTTGTTTTTGCCTCCAACATCCCACAAGTGCTGGTGGTGCCTCTCCTTTTCCCCCATGGGGCTTTTTCTGAAGCCGAGAGATCTCATTCATCGCCATCAGCTGGAAGTGTTGGGAGGGAGAGGGCGATAAGTTCCCTAGAGGCAACATTCGCCCAATAAAGAGTGAGAGTTGGTGGGTAAGTGCCTCAGCCTCCTTTCAGAGCGATATCTCAGGTTCTACACAGTTCCTCAGATGGTTTCCAGTCATAAAACTTCAGTGCTCACGGCATTAACCAGCTCAATGTGACTCCCTTTACTGGCTTTTCCTTCCCTGTCCGCCCTCCCTGAGTTTTAATCCTGCTCCTAGGAATCACCTCCCAAACAAAGTACCCAGTGTTAGGCTCTGCTTTCTGGGAAACTCAAACTAAGACAGTAAGTTTGTGTTGCAATCGGGGTTCGTATATCAAAGGGATAGAGTGAATAAGTGAATGAATGGAATGTGTATATTTCTGCAGAAGTGAAAAGTGTTCCCCACATATTAATGGGCTGAATATATTGTCTACCCACTGACCTTGACTATAGCATTTTATCCCCTATACACCTAAGACTCTAGCCATGTTCATTCAGCCATAATCAGTTTTACTTCTCGTTGGCACGAATTAATTTGTTCAACTGAAATTTGTTGGGTGCCAATATGGACCTGGTTTTGTACTAGCCACCAAAGATACAGTGATGTGTCAGGGAAGGTTTCCTAAAAGAAGCTGAGGCCATAGAGTGAATAGGTCTCAGCCAGGTTAAGGGGGAAGAAAGAGAAGGAAGGAAGAGTATTCTAGCCAGGAGGAATAGCATGGAAAAGTCAGAAAAATTAGAACATTTGTACTAAACATAAATATATAAAGCTTGAGGGCCGGCTCCGTGGCTTAGCGGTTAAGTGCACGCGCTCTGATGCTGGCGGCCCGGGTTCGGATCCCGGGCGCGCCCCGAGGCACCACTTCTCCGTCCAACGCGAGGCCGAGTCCCACGTACAGCAACTAGAAGGATGTGAACCTATGACATACAACTATCTACTGGGGCTTTGGGGGGAAAAAAATGAATAAATAAAATCTTTGAAAAAAAAAAGCTTGAGTTGGAGGTCAGGGGGGTAGGAGATAAAGCCAGAAAATCTGGTGGAATCAGGTCACAACCTTATAAGTTTTGTTAAGGCAGTAAGAGTAATGGGAAGCCATATAAGGTTTGGGGTGTTATGATTGTTTTGTAATGTGTCAACTTGACTAGGCTGAGCTGCATTTCCCAGAATTCTCTTTATTGTATGTTTTTGGTTAGGGTTGGCTGGTGAAAGATTCTTGTGGGAGATTTGGAGGGTGTAAGTGAGGCCGCAGCCATTCTGTAGCTCATACATGTGGCTTTGCTGGCTCACCGCCTTGATGTGAGGCAGTGGCAGAGCCTGCAACTGCTTTATCTTGCCCTGGATCCTCCTTCAGTTTCCTGACTTCTGGGCCAGGTATGTGTTTAGCTCCACGGTAATGAAGGGCCCGGGCTTCTCCCCCATACCGCCTAGGTCAAGGGCAATAAGAACTGACAGGTTTCAGTTCATTCTTGTGGTTCTGGGTTCCAGTTATTGGAAGTTTATATCCATCTTCCCTTCCTAACTGCCTGCCGTGTGCACTTCAAACTCCAGCATCAGAAGATAATAGGTTAACATAATAGCCTTACAGAGACCATTTAACCAGCTTTCATAATTGCATAAGGTCAAATCCCTAGAACAAGTATCCATATCTATATCTGTCTTAGTGGTTCTGTTTCTCTGATTGACCCTGACTGATACATATGAAGAAGAATGTTAGTTATTGGGAGTAACTTAATCACATTTTCTTTTAGAAACATCACTTTGCAGAGTAAAGAACAGATTGAAGGGAAGCTTTATTCCTATAAGGGAATCCAGTCAGAAGGGTATTGCAAAATCCAGGAAGAAAAGTTGGTGGCCTGCATGAAGCAGGATATTTTGACCCAAGTTTCTTCCAAAGTTGAAAATCACGTTTTTTTTTCTTGTTTTCAATCAACTGTACTAAGGCATAATTTCTGTACAGTAAAATGCACCCATTTTAAGTGTACAGTTAAATGAGTTTTAATAAAAGTATACACACACTCGTATAACCACTACCTCAATCAAAATATAGAACATTGCCATCACCGCAAAAATTTGCTTGTGCCCCTTTGCAGTCAATCTCCCCGGCTCCAGACAATCATGGATGATCTTTCTGTCACTATGGATAAGATTTGCCTTTTCTGGAATTTTATATAAGTGGAGTCATACAGAGTATAGTCTTTGGTGTCTGGCTTCTTTCACTCAACATTTTTAAGATTTATCCATGTTATTGAGTGTATCAGTAATTCATTTCTCTTTTATTGCTGATTTTTAAAAATTCTTTAATCAGTATAGATACCCTTGTCTTCTACTCTTCCCCTAATCCCTACTCAGCTTATTTTATAACATTTTTGCTTTATTTTACTACTATTTTTTAAATGAATATGTATTGCCTTTTGAACAGCAGACAAGGATGTAAAAAATTTACTAGAACTGTGATAGCTTCCAACGCAAAGAATCCTTGCTCTGCAGATAACAAATGTACAAGGATACATTTGTACAAAGGATATATATATATATGTATATATGGTGTATATATATGTATATGAATATATGTAAGTGTAGGTATATGTGTGTGTATATATCTTTATATGTACACATGTTATTAAGAATACTAAAAGAACTACTAGGAATTTGAGAAATACTTCCTATGGTATAGTGCCAAGAGTATAGGACTACTTTTGGACCCAAGTGTATACCCTGCCCCCGCTGGGGTCTTTACATTTAAGGAAAAAAGTAGAGAACTTCAGATAATAAAAATAATAATAGTTAGCTCTCATGTTAATTTAGGTTCTCTGAGAAAGAGGCACCAAGACAGCATTTCCTAAGGAAGAAATTTATTGGGGGAACTGCCTGTGGAGGATAAAGGAAGAGGGAGCAAGAGAAAGCAGAGAGCACCTTCAGACTGTGGTAAGAGTCTGACATCTGTAAGAAGAGGGGGAAAAGGAAAGAGGATTGGATAAGGAAGGTCTCAGCCTGGAGTGCCATTCTAAGAAAGTTTTGGCCAGGCTAATGGAGAGTTCTTAATGTAAAATCTCTCATTAAAGGAGTTCCACAACTCTTAGGAATGGAACCTCGTTAGTACTCATATTGTGCTTGGTCACCGTGCTGCCTGGGCACAGCAGATCTGAGCTGTGCATTTTTCATGGCCGTTATAATCCATCCCTTGCACCGCAGAGATCTATTTCTACAAGCAAGTTCAGGGGCAGCTCCTCCATGGTTCCTCTAAAGTTCTCCTTCTGAAGGAAGATTTAGAATAGGAAAGTCAGTGGGACAGACAGTAGCCCCTGATGCTGCAGTTGGTTTCAGGTTTACACTGGTACTCCTCCTCTCCCTAATCCACTATTCATTCTAAATTCTAAATTTTGGCAGGCCTTGGTGGCCTCCCTGGTGTTGTGACCCAAACCTTCATTCCTGAGAGTCAGAGCTCTTGGCAATCATACCACACCCTTTTCAGAAAGCAGTGGCTGCTGTGTCATAAAGCACTGGAATCAAGAGGCAAGAGAATACCAGGAGGCACCCATGTAGACCACCTAGATTCCGTATATATTCTCCCTGTCCTCATTGTAAACCAGCACTACCTTCTCTAGCTAAGTAGGGTCAAATACCGCAGCCAGTATGCTGACTTTCTGGTTCCTGGGCACAAGTAGTCCAGAGTATCTTGGTGATAACTACAGCTTGTTGTTCAAGGAGACACTTGCTGTGTCCCCTGGCAAGAGTGTGTGTACCCTGTGGAGTCCAGAACTTCCCACACTGCAGAACCCAGAGTTGCAAGGAAGGGAAGCATGAAATTCCTCATTGTAATTGGATCATTGGGAGTGATGGTAAGCAGGGCCACTTCTGTTCCCCACCCACCTTTGTTCCTGGACCCATGTGTTCTTCTTATTGGGGACTTAGCACCGTATAGAAGTCTTTGATTTAAGCATATACTGCATCCTGAGGATGGCACCACATCCATTCAGGATGTTGCCTCTGAGCTGGTAATTCAGGTGTGCCTTTAGAAGGCTGTTCCAGTATTCTATGAGGCTGGCTGCTTCTGGGTGGTGTGATGTGTGTTACAACCCATGAATCCCACCTCATTGGCCCACTGCCACGGCCCATCTCCTTTGCTGTGCAGAGGTCCTCCTGCTCAGTGTTGGAGGAGGTCGTAGAGAGGATGTATGTCACAGGAATAACCAAATATCCTTGTCAGTTGCATTTTAATGAACTCTCATCAGATCTTTAACCATGGCCATTTTTAAGTCTTTTGTCATTTACAGACAGTTATCATTGTACTCTGATGTTTTTGCAAAAGTGTTCCTGCAAAAGTGCTTCATCTCAAGAAGATTTATGGAAAAGACTGACCAATACGGGTTTCTGATAGCTAAAATCATACCACTAAACTGAATAAGAATTTATAGAACTCTAATGGAAAAACTGATGAGGATGGCTATAATTTTTATGACTTTTTATTGGAAACATTGTTGGTTCTTTTATATTTTGGTTTTTCAGATTTAAGAAAATCTTTTTCTCTTAAACTATCAGTAATTTGCTAACATATATACCTTTGTGAACAAAGATGAAACACTTATCTTTTTCTCCCTACCTGATCCCTCCAGAATTCAGAAACTCTAGTGAGTATTCTTATTTTCATGGCAATATAGTTATTTGCATAAGTTTAATAAGAATCTGCTCTCCTTGTAACAAAAATGAACCAGCAGCCAGTGGGTTAAACTCAAGAGAGTTTGGCTCGTGATCACTCATGAGCCCTGACTGTTAACCCTTTGCACTGACAGTTGGGCTGTTCTAAAGGGATTAACCCAGTGACTCAGACAATGGGAAATCTGAGGGATGGATGATCATGAATAAGCCCTTGTGGGGTCAGGATATTTGGGAGGACATTTGGGTTCACCTGCAAGAGCCTGAGGCATTCTTTACTGTCTTCCAGTCCTGGCTCATAAGGCACTGACACCACCTGGCAATCAGGAAGCTGATGCCCTAGCTTGGGTATGAGCTCTGGTCACTGACACTTCAGTAGATACAGCAGATTAGATGCATAGGAAGAATGGTCACTGTAGTGCCCATGTGGGATGGTGTATTGCCAAGGATGCTGGATTGCCCTTGAAATACAGTGACTTGGTTAAGGCAGTAGTAATAGCATGTCTTGTGTGTTCTAAACAACGTCCAAAGCAGCTGCCAAAGGAGCTTGGGGCCATCCACCAGAGTTCCCAACTGGTGAGGGATTGGCAAATTGCTTATATTGGCCTCCTCTCTCCAAGTGAGAGTTCTAAATATGCCTTGGTTTGTGTGGACACTGCGTCTGGCCTAACCCGGCCTTTTCTCTGTTGCTGTGCAAACCAGGCTTCCAACATTAGGGGATTAGAGAAGCTGAGTACCATGTACAGATACCTGCATTGAATAGACAGTGATTGAGAGTCACATTTCAAATGTCATGATGTGCAAGACTTGGCAAAAGAACATGACGTTGAATGGAAGTTCCATCTCCCCTATAACTTGCAAGCAGCAGATTAAATTACAAACAGGTAAAACCACTTTGGTCGGGTGGAATAAGATACTATCCTAGGCTTTAAGACATTTGAATGATCAGCCAGTAGGGCCTGTTGCCCTATATGCCAGACTGGGGAGCCCTGCCGAGACACCCAACATCATAGAGGTATGGAAATCATGGGAAAGAGCCATTGCCCCAACTTTCACCATGGATCAGTGTGCTGTGCTGCTGCAAACACCAAGCCCCATGACACTTGGGGAAAGCATTTATCTACTGGAATTTGCAATGGGACGTCCCACTGTGATGGGTGAGTTACTTTGCACCCCTGGGTGAGGAAGAACTACTCAATCTCCATTGGGATCCTATTGTATTGCTGCAAGCTGGACCTGTTGAAACACACTGAACCTGGAACGGAACACATAGCATTGAAAGAGGGTTCGAGAAGGTGGGGGTCCTGGTCTGGCATATCCTGTCCCCAGTCCAACTCCTCGTGCCTGACAGTGCTGCCTCCCCACGCCAACAGGTGTGGTATGTACAACCAGATCAAGTTTCTAAAGCTGCCAACCTCCCTCTCCTCAAGTCCAGATATGCACATTCCATTTTCCACTGGTACAATCATTTGGCTGCTGTCTTTGTTCCCTCTTTTGGCCTGGAGGACATTGTGGCTCACATAGAAGCCATTACTAAATTTACCCAACAAGCCTTAAATGGTAGCCAACAAAGCCTGTCCTTACTGAACACTGAAATGTCTCTAATAAGAAAAGCTGTCCTCCAAAATAGGATGGCCTTGGACATGATTACCACCTCACAAGGACACATTGTACATTATCCAAATAGAATGTTGTGTGTTCATACCTGATGAGTCTGCTAATGTATCACCTTTATTAAATCAAATGAGGACACAAGTGAATGCCCTGAGTGATCTGGCCCCCAGCTTAGCAGACTTAATAAATCAGTGGTTTGGATCATGGGGGTCTAGGTGGAAAAATTGTTTCTCATTTTGGGAATCATTATCTTAATCTGTGTTTTCTCTTGCATGTGCCTATGTTGTTGCTGTGGCAACTGCCTCCAGTGCCGCCAGATAGCCACCAAACGAGCCATCTCTGTGTTAATAAAACTCTTTGCTGACTGCTCAGGGCACATTGTGGAAGAGGGCCGTGTATAAGATTGTAAGAGCCAGTTAGGAGGAGTAGAGTATTGGGGGAGGTCATCAAGAGGATGTCACTGCCAGTTGACCCAAGAGCTGGAGCTGGGCAATCGGAGGCTCCTTGCCCCTCTCCTGTCCTTGGAATGTATGCTCTGCCCACTGTTCCCACAGCTGGAGCCATGTTCAAGGATGTAGCCATGAGAGAGTAATGTGCTATTGAGACCATCTGGACTGAATATGTGGCTGAGCCCAGTTAAGGCCTCTATGTAAACTTTTAAGATGCTGGCAGGCGGGTGAGGAGATCTACTAGTCTTGCAGCAGCCCAAAACAAACCTTGTATGTAAGTTTCCTTGCTAATGAAATCTGCCACCTACCAATCTGGAGTGGTCTGCTTCTTTCTTTGGTCTCTTTCCCACCCTTTTTGTATGGGGGACAGTTTCAGATTTCACCTGGGAAGCTCCTGAGTTTGCAAGCCAACACTCAGATACTGTGTTGTGAGGGATTCCATGTCTGTGGATCAGGTGTTCCATAAGCCTGCAGATAGCAGTGTTGGCTGAGGCTCTGTAGGCAGGAAAGGCAAACCCACACATGAAATAGGTATCTATACCTATGAGGGTGAACCACAAGTACTTCTTGCTGAGCTAGGTTGGACATTCAAAGGCAGCAATAGCTAGATCCATCTTGGTAAGTGGGAGTCCATAACGTTGGGCCCACATATAGCCTCCATTTCAGCCACTGTGACTACTTCATTCATGAGACTTTGTGCAAGTTCTGGGCTGGCCAGTGACAAAGGCTGGCTAATGTCAGTTGGTAAAGAGTCATTTTGTCTTACTTGGTTGTTCAGTCCCTCTACCATGGTGGATGTTTTCTGGGTATAAATGTGTGATACAAAAGTCTTTACTCTTCATGAAGTGTCTATATGTTCATCTGCAGGCCTCTACTCCAGATATTATCTCTGATCTTCCAGTCTTTTTATTTCCAGAACCCTGACTAAAGGCTAGACCTTTGCCCACTGTCCGAGAATCCTTATATAGTCTCACTTCTTGGGCTACTTCTATACAAAATTGATGACCAGATATATTGTTTCTAGCACTGCCTATTGAGAAGATTTTTCCTCACCAATGTTTTTCAAGTCTACTCCTTGTTAAAAGATAAACTGAAGCATATTAAAAATTTTAAGAGTTTATTTGAACATTTATTGATTCAAATTGGCCAATGCCAAACTGGAAGTCGTTAGGAGTGCTCTACTGACAGGAGTTCAGGGATAGACTTTTGTACAGAAAAGGCAGAAGGAAAGCAAGGAAATGATTGATTGGCTACAGCTTAAAGCCTAGTGGGCTGTTTGTGATTAGTTGTCCTTAGGTTTTGATTTAATAACCGTGAGGCATTTACTGGCTTAGATTTTGGTTTGCTTATGTAGGCCACCATGACATTGGAGCGACTTCAGTCTAATAGCCTCTTTGTTTAATTAATTTAACACCTTGAATGTGGCTTTAATGTAGCTGTCATTCATTTTCAACTTGAACTACTGCAAGAAATATTTAGGAGACAGAATGAGCAGGATCTGGTAAATGATTCCCTCCACTTTCTCCCCAGATTCTTTGCTTCTCCCTTAATTTTCCCTATTCTCTATCCCCTCCTAGAGTACAAATTCCACCAGAGTAGGGATTTTTGCTGTTTATTTCACTGCTATAGTTCCTGGTGCCTAGAATAGTACCCGGCCCAAAGTAGGTTCTCAGTAAATATTTGTTGAATGAACAAAGGAGTGAATCTCAGAAAATTGCCCCACCAGTGACCTGGTTGCTCAGACCACAAGACTACTAAGTGTCATCCTTGATTTCTCCCCTTTTTGCTTTCCCACATTCAATCCTTCAGCAATTCCAGCTGATTATATCTCCACAATATACACTGAGTAGTCAACGCTCTTCACCTCCGCTGCTATTGTCATATCTCCCCTGAACTACTACAAAAACCAACATTTTGGTCTTCCTGCTTCCACTCTCCAGTGCTTCCCAAGCACCATTTGTTTTTGTCATAGCTGCCAAATTGATCTTTCTATGAAATGAATCACATCGTGTCATTTCTCTGCTGAAAAGCTTCCAGTGGCTTCCCATTTGACGTAGGATGAAATTCAAACACCTTACCAAGGCCTATGAGTCCCTACATGATCTGGCCCTGAGCCCCCATCTCCAACCTCACCTCATATGGCTCACATTCAAGCCATTCTGTTCTTTCTCTTCCTCAGATACTCCAAGCTCAATTCTGCCTTTATCCTTGCTCTTCTCTTGTCCTGGAACACCATTTTTTATTTATGTGCAAATTGGCTTCTCTTGTTATTCAAGTTTCAGCACAAATGCCTCTTCTTGGGAGAGGCCTTCCTTAGCCACCCAATTTACGGTAGCCCCCTCTCTTCCTTACTAAACCCTCTCTACTTCAAAGCCCTGTTTTGTTTCTTCATATCTCTTATCACTACCAGAAATTATGTCCTTTTAAAAATATATTTTCTGGGCTTTTTTTATCCCTCTGTTAGAATACAAGCTTTATAGGAAGAGAAATGTTATTGATCTTGGGAACAAAAATTGTATTCCCAGAATCCAGCAAAGTGTGTTGAACACACATGTGTGTATACATACATGTACACACAAAAACACATACATCAACACCAATAGAAAAATTTTAGTCCCAACGGTGACTGAAAATATCTCTGTTTCAGGAAGACAGCAAGAAAGACTAGTTCATCCATGGTCTTAGAAAACCAAGAGAGTTGTTACTACCATCAAGACTGAGTACAGGGGATGGACCTCATAGCCATAATTAGTGGAGGCTGTAATACTTTTTCTCTGTCTAGTTGCTTGAGACAGCTTTGATCTTTGAGACCAAGGAAGAAGGGTCATGGTTATCTTGATAGTTTCTTTAGAATTGCTTATAAGCAATGTGTCTAGAATTATAAGAGACTAAATATGTTGTCTTGGAAAAAAAAGCCTTTAACTCAGAGTTCAGCCAATTTTTTTCTGTGAAGGGCTGGATAGTAAATATTTTTGGCTTTGTGGGCCATATGGTTTCAGTTGCAACTTCTCAACTCTGCCTTTGTAGTGAAAAGGCAGCCATAGACAATACATAAAGGAATGGGCATGGTAGGATTTGGCTTGGGGGTGGGAGTGGGAGGCAGATTTGGCCAATAGGCTGTAGTTCCACAACTCCTGCTCTAACTCTTCAAGGAAGCACATTCTCTGAAATGTTTAACCAGCTAATTTTTCTGTGCCACTGGAGTATCTAGAAATTTTGCAGTATAAGTTTAGAAAGCTGGATTTCACTAGTGGAATAATAGCAATAATTATAACAATAGCTAAAGGCTTGTATAGTGCTTATATGCCAGGGATTGTTTCAAGTATCTTTCTTTTTTTTTTTTATTGCAGTAACACTGGTTTATAACATTGTATAAATTTCAGGTGTACATCATTATACTTCTATTTCTGCATAGATTACATCGTTCACCACCCAAATACTGATTACAATCCATCACCCCACATGTGTGCCTAATCATCCCTTTTGCCTTCCTCCCTCTCCCCTTCCCCTCTGGTAACGACCAATCCAATCTCTGTCTTTAAGTGTTTCTTCATTGTTGTTTTTATCTTCTACTTATGAGTGAGATCATACGGTATTTAACCTTCTCTGTCTGACTTATTTTACTCAGCATAATACTCTCAATGTCCATCCATGTTGTCACAAATGGCTGGATTTCATCCTTTCTTATGGCTGAGTAGTATTCCATTGTGTATATATACCAAATCTTTATCCATTCGTCCCTTGATGGGCACTTAGGTTGCTTCCACGTCTTGGCTATAGTGATTAATGCTGCAATGTCAAGTACCTTTCTTAATATCTTCTCATTTAATCCCCACAATAACTATGTAATTTAGGTAATATTGTTGTCCTCATTTTATGGATAAGAAATTTGAAATTTAGTGAAGTTAAGAAGCTGGTCCAAAGTCACACAGTCAAAAAGTGGCAGAGCGGGGACTTAAGAGTGTCTTCTGACTCCAAAGAGTAAACTCATAGCCCCATTAATATTCAGTAGTCCTGCCTTATCTGCAGTTTCACTTTCCATGGTTTCAGTTACCCATGGTAAACCATGGTCTGAAAATATTAATTGGAAAATTCCAGAAATAAACATTTCATAAATTTTAAGTTGTGCACCGTTCTGAGTAGCGTAATGAAATCTCATGTGGTCCCACCTAGGATGTAATTTGTCCCGTTGTCCAGCATATCATGGCTGTTAGTCACTTAGTAGCCTTCTTGCTTATCAGATTGACTGTCACAGTATCACAGTGCTTGTGTTCAAGTAACTATCAACATTGTCTGCTCCTGAAATCCAACCATCAGCATTGTCATAGCTCGATGATCCTCCTACTGACCTGTCGTCATAAGGTCAATGGTAGCCTAACTTTATGTCACAATGCCTACATTATTCATCTGACTTCATCTCATCACATAGGCATTATATCATCTCACATCATCACAAGAAGAGGGGTGAGTACAGTACAATAAGATATTTTATATATATCTGCAGTTTCAGGCGTCCCCTGGGGGTCTTGGGACGTATCCCCAGCAGATAAGTGGGGACTACTGTACCACCTGCCCAAAGAGCACAAGATGAGTCTCCCTGCCAAGGGAAACCTTATAGGGAGGGGCAGAGCTAACTCTTTTGGACGCTGTTCTGAGTTGGGAGAAGGAATGACGCAAAGTTTATTGAACATCTCCTGTTGTTTATTTGTGAAAAAACAAAGAAGTGACGTGTTTCATTTTGCAGGTAATGACACATTAACTAAATTAAAATGTATAAAATCTGAGAACTAAATCCTAACTGGGAAATCAAAATGATCCTTCTTGAGGTATAAATATTCTAGTCTTTCCCAGTTTAATATATGTATATCTTTATTTATGATTTTTAAATATTCATCAGAGCATCTTAAGGGAAGGATGTATTAATTTATGTGTATATTTTCCGTATACCATCAGATGGTATGTGATATATGCTCATTTTAAAAAATTAAAGCAGTGCAGAAGAATAAAACCACATTCTCCACACCCCTCGCTACTGGCTAATAAAATTTTATAACTTCAAAGCAACTGAAATATGTGTTGCCATTTTAGTCCGGCCTAACTTCAGCAAACAGCACATGAGAATTTCCTTTATCCTTTCACTGCTTGATTCCACCCTAGCCAAGCTCTGTTAAAGATGGCCTGGTGACTAACCCATTTGAAGATCTCTGTGCTTTCCAGAGTGATCTGGTGGGAAGAGTGGGAGATTTGGACTCAATAGACCTAGATATAAATCACCATCACTGGGCCTCAGTTTTCTTATCTGAAAATGGAGTCAATAATACTACTTGTGCAACAATGGTTTTGAACCTCAAATAAGGTTGATCAATACACTAAGTGTAATCCTCTGTACAAAGAGTGACCGTTATGTTAAGAAATGTGTGTGGTCTTTTCCATATAAATGAATTCTCCAGGAGCTTTGTTGCTAAGTCCAGAAAATTTGATTGGTTTTGGATTTTATTATTATTTTCATATCTATCTATCTATCTATCTATCTATCTATCTATCTATCTATCTATTAGTATTAGTGTTAGTATTATTGTGTGACCTGTTATTAAATGGAGAAAAACTTTGTCACAGTGAAAAGCACCATATTCAGACTTCAGGAATTTCCCCTAAAATAAGCAGTGTGCAGCATAGAAACATTAACAAAGAAGCTTATGAAATTCCCTCTGAACAGATGAAAGGTTGGAAAGCTGCCTCTCTCAGCTGGCTCAGGCCCACCCCTTCCTAGCAGCAGGGGGAGGGATTAGACGACCTCTCAAGGTCTGTGTAGCTGGTGGTTTTGTTTTTTGATGTCTATTTAAAGATTATGCTAATACTGCTGATGTGAAATCCTTTGTACACAGTGATAGTTGAAAACACTGGCTCCTGACCTGAATCTATGCCTGCCTGGTTAAAATTGTATACTTAAGATGAACAGGACTCAAATGCTCATGTTTTATACAAACCATTGGGTCTTTTTTCTCCTCAAGAAGATTTTTTGTTGTTGCGTTTTGGACTAAAGCAAGAGGGAGAGGACTGATAAAAAATGCATTCAGATACAGAAGGATTTAGATTGTATTTTGATAACTAAGCTTAGTTATCATATTGCAGTTCAGAAAGATGAATGAATAATAATGCAGAATGCAACGATCCAGGAGGTAATCTCCCCAGACAAGACATCACTGGAGCAGCATATTAACTAGAAAAAAGTCATTGTTAGCAGAGAACAGAGACAGAATGCTCCAAATTCATAAGCATCTGGTATCTAATGAGTGGCTTATACAGTACTTTAGGAGCGTGGGCCCTGGAGCCAGCCTGCCTGGGTTCAGATACTGGTTCTGACCTCTCCTGAGCTCTGTGGCCTTGGCAATTTATTTAACCTCTTTGTACCTTGTGTTCCTCGTCTACAAAATGAGGATAACAGGAGTACCTACTTCTTAGGGTTGTTGTGAAGATTAAATGAGTTAATACATGTAAAGTGGTTAGCACGGTGCCTGGAATATACTGTGTCAATAATAGCAGTTACTTCAGAATCTTAAGTATTATTGTGTTTTATTTTGTTTTGCTTCTTTACTTTTTGTGATGGAAAATTGCGAACACATTCAAAAATAGAGAAATATAATAAACCTATGTACTCATCAGCAGTTATCCATTCATGGACAATCTTGTTTTACCTAAATGAGCACTAACTTCCCTTACTCCTACTCGATTATTTTGAAACAGATCTCATACATCGTATTATTTCTTTTATAAATATTCCAGTATGTATGTCTAAAATAGAGGTGGCAAATGACAGCCCAATGTCTGTTTTACAAATAAAGTTTTACTGGAACTCAGCAAAGGGGTTCAGAATATGCTACTGTGGCATAAAAATTATTTTGAGCTGAAGGCATTTGAGAATAGGCTTCTTACTTGTAGTCCGAAAAGAACTCAGTTGTCATAAATCCCTTCCCCAGGAATTTCATATCAGGGAAGATTGACTCTTACACAGAGATGAGAAGTTGGCGCCACATCTAAACAGACATTGTCACAAAACTATCATATCTGTCATCTATTCTCCTAAGGGCCCATTTATTTTTCCTAAAAGTCATTTGTTTCCCATAAGTGCCTTTTTCCCCACTCTTCTTCCCTTATTAAGATGGTATGTAAGTCTCTAATTCTAACCATCTCCTTGAGTCATGTTTTTCTGTAAACTCTCAAGTATGTGCATGAATAATAATCTGTCTTTTGGGGGCTGGCCCCATGGCTTAGCGGTTAAGTGTGCAAGCTCCGCTACTGGCGGCCCAGGTTCAGATCCCGGGCGCGAACTGATGCACCACTTGTCGGGCCGTGCTGAGGCTGCATCCCACATACAGCAACTAGAAGGATGTGCAACTATGACATACAACTATCTACTGGGGCTTTGGGGAGAAAAAAGGGGGAAAAAAATGAGGAAGATTGACAATAGATGTTAGCTCAGGGCCAGTCTTCCCCAGCAGAAAGAGGAGGCTTGGCATGGATGTTAGCTCAGGGCTGATCTTCCTCACACACACACACACAAAAAAATCTGTCGTTTCTCTTTCTAATCTCTTTTTTAATCACTTTAATTCACAGGCCCCCTACAACTGAAACTAAGAGGGTAGAGGAAAAGTTTTTCTTCCTTAACAACAGCTATGCCCATTCATTGATTTATTGCATATGGCTGCTTTTGCACTACAATGGTGGAGTTGAGTAGTTGTGACAAACTGTATGGTCCACAAGCTTAAAATATTTACTATCTGGCCCTTTAGAGAAAATGTTTGCCAACTCCTGCTCTAAAAGACAAAGAGACTCTCTTTCTCTTTTGTTTATTTTTAAATTTTGTTTATTTATTTAACAGGAGAAAATCAAAGTTTAATAGCATGTATACATGGGAGAAACCCAGGTAAACTGAGTAACTCCTCTTTTAAAAACATAACCACAATCCATTTTCACACCTAAAAACATTAGCAATAGTGTGTTAATATCATCAAATATCCAATTGGTGTTCAAATTTTCCCAAATGCCTCATACATTTTTAAAAATATGGATTTATTAAAAACAGGATCCAAATGAGGTCAACACATTTGGAAGGTGTAGCTGTGAAGTTGTTTTCAATCTAAAGAAGTCAATCCTCTTTTGTCTCTTTGCTCTTGCAATTTGTCTGTTAAAGAAACCGGTCATTTGTCTTACAGAGTTTGCCACATCTGTATTTTGCTGGTTGCAAGTCTATGGTGTCATTTCACGTGCCCCTCTATCCTCTGTATTGCCTAGAAATTGGTGGTTAGAACTGGAGACTTGACTTGATCCAATTTCACCAGTGCACACACTGTTGAAGGGTAGTATGTACCTTCATAAGGCAGTAGATAATGGCTATCTTTTTGTGATGTTAGAAGACAGGCTGAGTTCTGTAAATTGCTAATTCTGAATAAAAATCAGCAGTGGAGGTGATGCTTCTTTGAACAGGAGAAGGTCCACCCACTACAATATTGTGAGATTATTGAAACTTGTCTTTATTGATTGGGCATCCCAACAGCTATAAATAGGGGGAGATTAGTAGACCTTCACTGGGGGAAAACGTCTGACTTCTACCCATTCTAATCACCTTAAAATATATCTGGAACCCATCCATTTCTTGCCATCTCTCCGAGTCTTGGTCCATGTCACCGTCACCTCCTGTCTAAGCCATGTCACATGATTCTTCTGCTCGAAACCCTCCTATTGTCCCTGTACCATTGAGAATAAGGATTGAAGTCCTTCCAATGGGTCACAAGCCTCTAAATAATCTACACCCACTTCTACTCCCTCTACTACAGCCCTAGTTAGCTCTTTGCAGACCCTTGAATGCACCTGTCATATCCCTCCACGGGGCCTTTGCACCCGTGTTGTTCCCTTTGCCTTCAGGGCTCTTTCCCCAGATACCTACATGACCAATTCTCTCACCTCCTTCGGGTCTGCTCAAATGTCACCTTCCTAAGAATCCCTAGCCTGATCACTCTATTTAATTGCATTCTGTCCCCCACCATGACACTACAGACCACTCTTACCCTGCTCTACTTTTCAATTTCCCAAGGCGTTAGTCACCTTCTAACACCCCTTATAATTATAATTTACCTATTTATTTATTTTTTCCCCAAAGCCCTGGTAGATAGTTGTATGTCATAGTTGCACATCCTTCTAGTTGCTGTATGTGGGATGCAGCCTCAGCATGGCCAGAGAAGCGGTGCGTCGGTGCACGCCTGGGATCGGAACCTGGGCCGCCAGTAGTGGAGCGCGCGCACTTAACCACTAAGGCATAGGGCCGGCCCTTACTTATTTATTTTGTCTGTTGCTTATATATTTGTTCCTGCCAGAAGGTGAGGTTCCTGATGGTAGCGTTCTTTGTTTTGTTCACTGAAGCAGCCCATGTGCCTAAATCAATGTCTGGCACATAGGAAGTGCCTAAAACATACTTACTGAATGAATGACTGAATTGCTGTCGCTTATACCTATAAAAAGAACACAGATGTATTCCATAAACCAAAACGCCTCTGACTCACATGACCACCCCCTTTCAATACTTTTTGGTTGGTGTGCCAGGCACTGTGTTAAGTGCTTTCCATGTGTCATCTCATTTAATCCTTCAAACAACCCTAAGAAAATCCTTGCCCTCACTGAGCTTTCATTCCATCTACCTCTTTTAAGAGCTGTGATTCAGGGCTAATGTAGAAGGGGGATCAGGCAGTCTCCTAGGGGGTATGATCTTAGGGTCATAGAGAAAGCTCCCTCATATAAAATCACTCTCCTTCACCCCAACTTGTCATGATATTCTATCTGAAGTACTTGGATTAATAATACTTTCAGTGAGACTTGAAAGGCCTGCATTAAAGTACATTTTTTTTCTGTTAGATTCATGCCCACTTTATAGATGAGAAACCTGAGGCCTAGGAAGATTTTGAGACATTCCCAAAGTCAGTTACTAAATGGTAGAGCTGGGATTTCTGGCCCCAAATTTTATGCTCATGATACTACAGCAAACAGTGGAGAGGAACATGGTGAGCTAAGTGGGATTGGGGGAGTATTCTGGGCAGCCAGGTAGATAAGAGGAAAGTTAGACAGGAAGATTAAGGGACGCTGGAAGCCCTGATCTGCCCATGTGTTTTCCTGGAGCTGGGTAGCTGGGGCACCTTTCTGGAACAGGGGGTGAAGGGCAGGTCAGTACTTTTGCAGGACGGTAGACCAATTAGAAGAACCAGGGAAGAGGTGAAGCTGGGAGCCCTCTTGGGTGGACTCCGCTTGGAAGCACCAGGATACCTTACTTTGAACTGGTTTCCAGAGGTAATAGCCTCAGGGGAATCAGAGAGGAGTGTAGAGAAAGGCACCCCGATCTGGTCCCTGGCCCTCCACCTTACCTTGCACAGCATGGCTGGACCCAGCTGAACTCAAGTTGCAGCAGGTACCTTGTCCACCCCGGATTTGACCAGAAATGTCTAAAATCAAAGATTCTGTTAATTTACATTCTGTTCTTTGTGTCTACACTGGAGAGATATAACAGAAAGAGATTAGGCTTTTGATTCAGAAAAACTTTCTCTAAATTCTGGCTCTGTCATTTACTACCCAAGTTATTTAAGTCCTCAGAGTCCCATTCTTATCTGTAAGAAGGAGTTAACAATACTTACCTTATAAATATTCATTCATTCATTAATCATTTATTGGCATCTATTATGCATAAAGAACTGTATGTAACAGGTGTTGGGGATAAGATAGGATATATAAAGTACCTGGCACATAGTAGTTGTTCAATAAGTAGTAGCTATTATTATTGTTACAATTATTACTAGTGTGCATAAGTAAATTAACAGTAAGTCTTTTGGAATGGTAGTAGTACAAATATCACATCAGTTAGCCTTCCAACTAACTAACTAGAGGCCCCAGCCTAGTATCCTTGGGAGGCTTTATCTGCCAGGGGGACCGACTGCTTTCCTCTCTAACTGGAAGTACCATGTCTTTCTGCAATGGCTATGTGACTTCTGACAACCCTGGCCAACCGTATCCCAAAAGGAAATTAAGCTGGTTGCCCTGAATATCATTCTGTTTCACGATGATTAATATGGATTTGCTAATAATTTTGATCTGGTAAAGAGTCAGTCAGTAGAAAATAAGAAATTTTAATGAAGATTCTCATTAGCTGTTCCTCACAAATAAGGGAGCTATAATCTATCTCAAGATTCTTGGCAAAGCAGTTCTCACAAGTCATTATTATTTAGTGTTTATACCACTTTGTATTTCTTAAATGTTTTCAGTTATTTTTTCCATTATTCTTTGAAAAGAAAACAAAACCTTTTGAGGCATCTTAGCATGTTAATCTCCATTTCACAGCTGGGAAAATATGGGACAGTTTTTGAGCAAACACCAATGTATCCTGACACGCTTACAAAAATAATGCAAAGTTAGAGGGGCCGGCCGAGTGGCGTAGTGGTTAAGTTTGCGTGCTCCGCTTCAGCATCCCGGGGTTCACCGGTTCAAATCCCGGGCACGGACAGATGCACCGTTTGTCAAGCCATGCTGTGGCGGCATCCCCTATAAAGTAGAGGAAGATGGGCATGGGTGTTAGCCCAGGGCTAATCTTCCTCAGCAAAAAGAGGAGGACTGGCAACGGATGTTAGCTCAGGGCTAATCTTCCTCACACGCACACACACACACACACACACAAAGTGCAAAGTTCTCTCCTAATGATTGGCCACAACCAGCACCTACTATTAGACAAGAAATATAAACACACACACATACACACAGTAGAAAAGATGCTCTTGGATCAATGTTGTAATGCTCAGTGAAGAAAAAGACTCTCTGCATGATTTCTCTCCAGAAAATTCATGTGTTGAATAAACCTGGGTTAAAGATGGTGATTCCATCACCACTTGGCTGGTTTCCTGCCTTCAGAATTCCCATTCCTCTCCTTGCCTTCTTCTTCTACTCTTTTAATTCAGTTTATTAATAATTCAGTCAATGTTTGCTGTGTAATAACCGCATAATTCCCGTTGCATCCAACTATAAGCATTTGATTTTGGCCTGTGCACCTGTGTATTGTCTGGGCTGGTTTTCTCCATGCTGAAAAGGCAGTATCTACCTAGGGTGTGTTTTTCTCATGGCAAACGCCTAAGTGCAATAGCATAAGCTAAATGCACATGGACATTTTATATCTTTGCTGGTGGCACGTCTCATTGGCCAAAGCAAGGCACGTGGCTCTCCCAAAGCCGAGGGGCAGGGAATCTTAGTCCTCCCACCAAGAGGCCATAGCAAGGGTTTTGGATGTATTATTGGTGGGAGTTGAGAGACAATAAAGTCCTGCAGACACAGGCAGCATCTTCCTCTTTTCCTTTTGCCCCATCTCTTCTCTGACTTGCCCTTTAGAGTGTAAGAGCATCTGTAAAATAGGCCACAGTAAGATAAAGACTCAGCAAGAACACGATCCCCAAGGGTGTGCCAGGTAGAAATATAACACCCAAGGAGGCTGTCCAGGAATTTCCCATGGATATCAGACTTACAGCTTATACACTTTCATAATTTTCTACCCCTACATTTAAGCCCTTTGCAGTGTGACTTTGAAGATCTTCTTATCAAGAGGTAGAGTTCATTTCCCTGTCCCTTGAATCTGGGCTGTCTGGTGACTTGCTTTGGCTAGTAGCATGCAGTGGACCTGACGGGATGCCACTTCCAAGCCTAGTCATCAAGGGGCTTTGCAAGCTTCTGTTCTCTCCTTGCCACTGCCATGAGAAAAAGCCTGAGCTCTCTTGCTGTAAGGTGAGAAGATCACATGGAGGAGAGCTGAACTGTCCCTGCTGAAGCCATTGCTGATCAGCCAGTACACAACCAACCTGCCAGCTGACTGCAGACACAGAAGTGGGATCGGATCAACATATTGCCCAGCTGACCCATAGATGTATGAGAAATAATACATAGTTGCTGTTTTGAGCCACTAAGTTTTGGGTGGCTTGTTAGGCAGAAGTACTAAGTCAAACACCCTGGAACTTCCCAACTTGGTCTGCCTTGCGCTGTAGTATCACTTTCCCACATCCTGCCTATTCTTGGGTCAGGCTAGAGGTGATAAACTATCCCTTGATGCCTCCTCTCATTCCTCAAATCTGCATCCCCACGTTCATGAAATATTTATGACTTTTCCACAGTAAGCCTGTAGTGGGTAGCTATTTTTTAGGAAGATTACAGAATACAAATTGATTTTGGAGAATGTGATTACTGATAGGGTAAAAAGGAAAGCAAGGCACACAGTGTTTTCAGTTCAGGCTGTCAGATGCATTCCAATTTCTGTAACAGTGGTAATTAATTTTAGCTGGGTAGAAAATCCATTTTCTTCAAGGAATCAGTGAACTATAGAGAAAGTTACCAGAAATCATTGTTTGGAATTTTAGTTTCCATGTAGGAGGCACAATAATTTTACAATGACAGCTAATATACAGGAAAACCAACCCAAGACAGAGAAAGCTATTTGGCACTATTGTGTATTTCTGGAAATATGTGATAATGAGATTGAACTCAAATAAAAAAGTAAGAGGCCTGATATCAAAGCTCTACATTTTTCTCCTCTATTTTGCTTTATTAGCACTAGAAGGCAATATAAAAAGAGAAGTGTAAAGATATAGGTGTGGTGACTAACAGTTCAAATTTTTACAATTATTGAACATATTTAAGGGCATGATCTTTGGGATTTGAGGAAAATGTCGCTTTAGGAAGGTGTCAGGGGAATGCTCCATTTTGGCAGTTAATCTGTAATTCCACTGTAAATTTTCTGTGATTTAGTGTTTTATCATCAATATTTTTGTGCTCATAACTGAACTATAATAGACTACCTTTCACGTTTGTGGGCGTATGTCACCAGTTTATTTTTGGGGGGCACTATTGTAGTTGAACTCTGCTGCTGGTTTTAATTAGCCTATCAAAGCAATGGGGAATGTATCACAAGTGAAGTCTGAATAAAATGAGATGTAACAGAATGTTTCATATTGTTTTCATATGCACTGATAAGCCTATTAATCTACTTGGAAAAATTTTCTCAGATGTGGTGGTAGATTTGCACTGTTCCATTCACACTGCACCTCATGTCCCTGCTGGAGGGCAGAAATGTTATTCTTTTTTTGTGATATCAGAGTCTAGCATATATAAGAACTGAATAAATGCATCAGTCATTTTGGGGTTCCCAGGGGGCCAGCTTCCAGCAAGCCTCTTTGTAGGGGCAATGGGAACAGGAAGGATCCAGGCCTTCTTTGCCTACTGACCCTTACTTGCAAGTTTCACTAATATAAAGCCCTTGCCTTAAATGTGATGCCTCATGTGATATTTTGGAACTCTTCCTGAGCCCTGGAGCTTGACAGGGAGTTGATCACAAAAGGACTCGACTTGTATGACAACCTCTTTTTAAATGACTCATTAAGAAGAGAAAATAAATATTTTTACCAAGAATGTGAGTGCAGCAATTTTTGGGTTTTGTTCTATCTCCAGCACCTAGAACAGTACCTGACACATAGTAGGGACTCAATAAATATTTGTTCAATGAGTGAAAAGAAATTTGAAGAGGATAGAGACCAAGAGATCTAGGTGAATTCTCATACAGCTAAAGAAACCCTGGACAGTTACCTCTTCCTTAGATTTCTTGGCAGGAGACTGCTGCCTTGGGAGAAAGGCTTGTCCATCAATTATGAAGATTAATGTGCTTTATGCTTCCCTTCACTTTCCCTTTATCTGAATCCCGGGCTTCCCCATCTTTGTAGGCTCAGGTCAGTTTCAACCCCAACTCCAACGTGAGATCTTTTACGATTACTCCTCTCTCGTGACTTCCCCCTTATCTGAACACATGCGATCAGATATGCCTGTGGGATCATACTGGATTTGATATGCCTGTTGTGCAAACCAGTTGAGATGTCCAGTGGGCAATTGTATATATGTGGATGGAGCTCAGGTAAGAGAGCTGGGCTGGAGGTGCACATTTGAGAGTCGTTGGTTTACGGATAGTGATAAAAGTCATGAGTGGATGGGATGATGCAGGGAGACGGTGTAGAATGAGAAGAGGCAAGTGTAAAGCAGCACTTCTCAAACTTGAATGTGCACATAAATCGTCTGGGAATCTTGTTAAAATTCAGATTCTGATTCAAATAATTGATTCAAAAGGTTGGAGGTGAGGCTCAAGATTCTGAATATCCATCAAGCTCCCAGATGATGGTGATGCTACTGGTCCACGGACCACACTTGGAAAACCAGGGAAGTAGATGATTAAAACTTAAGGAACAACAACATATAAATAATAGGTAAAGGAAAAAAAGATTGTTAAAAGTAACCAATGGCTAAATTTGGCTAAAAGTAGCCAAATAGAAGAAATCAGGAGAGTTGTTGGTGTCACGGAGCCAACAGTGGAAAGATTATCAAGACAGAGGCATGTTCAACTCTGTCAAATCTTGCTGAGAAACAATAACATAAAGATAGAACAGGTTCTGTTGGATTTTTCAGGAAAAGGTATCTGATAATCTTAGGGCAATTTTAATGGAGTAAGGAAGGCAGATTGCTTCAAAAGGATGCAGAGACAGCAAGCAGTAGCAATAATTGGATATATATGATTTTCAATATAACAGAAATTTGAACATATTTATATGCTGAAGAGAAAGATGAAGCAGATAAGAAAGGTTGAATATGCAAGGGGTGGTGTATTTAATGGAAAAGCCCTAAAAAAGGTGGGAGGTGACTGGAATTAGATGAGGCAAAAAAAGACGGACAAAGGTTGAAGTCTGAAGTTTGAAGGAAGAAACAGGTTTAGGGAAATGGAGTTCTTATGTGAGGCTTCCATTTCTCTATGAAGGAAGATTAGAGTGTCCATGAAAAAATGACAGAAGACGGCAGTATGCAAAGGTAGTCGCCTGGGCTGGGCTGGCCCAGAGGCCTAGAGGTTAAGTTCACGTGTTCCACTTTGGTGGCCCCGAGTTCACTGGTTCAGATCCCGGGTGCAGATCTACTCACCGCTCATGAAGCCACGTTGGGGCAGTGTCTCACATAGAAGAACTAGAAGGACCAACAACTAGGATATCCAACTATGCACTGGGGCTTTGGGGAGAAAAAGAAAAAGAGGAAGATTGGCAATAGATGTTAGCTCCGGGCCAACCTTTCTCAAAAAAAAAAAAAAAAAAAAAAAAATTAAAGGTAGTGGGCTTAAGGAAAATGGTAAAGATGTGAAATAACTATTGAAGACAATGGGAATCGATCAGGGACAGAATTTCTGGGTAGTACTGAGTTTCTAGTTGAGGTTTGAAGCCCTGAATTTGTAATGGTACCACTGCTCAGAGTTATGTGATTTTTCTCCAACAGAGAGCTCAACAACCTGGCTGCAAGTGCAGAACAGCTGGTTCATGGTTGTGTTTATGCTGGGGAGGTGGAATAGTCCGCAAGAGGTGTTTCAGATTCCTGGCACACATGCTTAGGTGCACCCACACCCACATGTAATCTTGGAATTTGCCATTAAAAATAAAATAAAATAAAATAAAATAAAATAAAATAAAATAAAATAAAATAAAATAAAATAAAATTGCCAGATGGAATTTTTATTTATTCTACTGGTAAATGAGGCTTCGGATCTAAGGGTATCACTCCGATTCCCAGTTCAAAGAGATGTTAGGGAGCTGCCAGCAAAAATGAAAAAGCAGGATATTATATTCTCTAGACCTTCACTATCCGATATGGTAGCAACTAGACACATGTGGCTATTGAGCACTTAAAATACGGCTAGTCTGAATTGAGATGAGCTGTAAGTATAACACACACATGGGATTTCAAGACTTACTACTAAAAAAAGAAAGTAAAATATCTCACTAATAATTTTAAAATATCAATTAAATGTTGAAATGATAAGATTTTGGCTATACTAGTTTAAATAACATATAAAGTTAGAATTATTTTCATCTTTTATTTTACTTTTGAAATGTAGCTACTGGAAAATTTAAAATTACACATGGGGCTCACGTTATATTTCTGTTGGATAGTGCTGCTGTAGATTCTTCTCTTCTTTGGATCAATTATTCTTTACTTACAATTACTCTCTCATTTCTGCTTATTATGTTAGTCACTGTTCCAATGGCATAGCTAATCCAAGTCTTTCCTGAATTTTACTTGAATTCAGATGACAGCTGACTTTATCACCCACTTTTTGCTTGCTACTATTTGGAGGAACAATTGAATTACATCCTTGGATTAACCAGTGAATGTTTGCCAGAAGTTATTTGGATTGGCAACCTGCCAGTTATGCAGAAGCTAAAAGACTGACTCAAACATTGAAACCAGTTCTTTCTATGTGCTGAGCTGATTTTCTCTTATTGGAGATGAACTTTTCTTAACATTCATATGGTAAGCCCAGAGAATGATTCTGACTGACCCTACTTGGGTCACAGGCACATTCCTGAACCAGTCACTGGAGTCAGCAGGATGTTGCACTTGACTAATTCTGTTTGCGTCACATGCTCAAGTCTGTGACTAGTGGGGAGAGTTTGTTACCAGAAGAAAGAAGAGAGGAAAGTGTATATGCCGAGCAGACAAAATAGTAGTTAGTACAGTCTATTAGAATCAGAAGAAGAAGCCTTCTGAAGAAGTCTGTAAAGAAGTCTTCAAGCCTAAGCCTCTTCCTGGAAGGGCAGGTTGAGCTGTGCCTCTGCTCGTTTGAGTTTAAGCAGTCTGGAGTTCACCCACACAGATGTATGCAACTAAGAGGACCAAATTATCCTGAAATCATAGACTAGGCAACCTGAAAGTAAAATACTTATGCTTTGCTCGAATCATTGGTTCTGCTTAAAGTCTATTCTATAGTATTTGCACGGTTTCATTTGGCATAGAAAGTACTTTATTGTAAATGCTGAGTAATTATATGCTACTGTAAGTGACTGAGCCATTACCCACAGTAAGTTAGTGTGCAAAATGTCACAGAAAAACAGCCTTTAGATTATCCTGTAATTAGTCCATGTTTGATATAACTATGTTCCAGAAAAATGTCTAGACCACTCAGCATATTTTAAGAAGAATAAAATCCATATTATTTAAAATTATGTTATAGTATTTTATCAAAAAACTAATTCTTGGAGTTGGTCATATGAGGTTCTGGGAGTTCTCTTTGAAAGGAAGATAATTTAGAGATAGGAGAAATTTGCTTCTGTTCATCAGCAGATTTTGATTTTGTTTTTATGGTATGATTTTCTTTACCTGTTGATTTTGGAATTTGAGGACATGATCTGTCAACAATCGTTGAAAAATGTGAGGATATCTTCAGCTTTAACTTCTAATTAAATTAGGTTTCGTAACCATTTACTGTCCTCAATGTTTCCCCATTCACTAAACCAGTCCTGTGAGGAAGGCCATGATCAGTAGAGAAATGGAGAATCAGAGCTATTAAGAAGTTTTTATAAGGTCGTGCAGGAGTAAGTGGCAGAGCTGGGACATAACCTATGTCTTCTATATCAGATAGATGCCTTTGGCTGCAAGTGACAGGATACCTGGGTAACAGCGGTTTAAACAAGAAAGACATTTAATAATCCCACACAAAAAGAAGACTGGAAGCAAGTGGTTCCAGGTTAGTTCAAGGAGCTAGACTGGTGTCTCTTTGACTCTCTTGACCTTCCCCTCAGGGCCACAAGACGATTGCAGCAGCTCCAAACATCACATCTTCACATTACAGAATCAATTCAGAGCAGGAAGAGATACGAGACCTCTCTCTCTTTCTCCTTCTTTTCCTCTCTCTCTCTTCTTCTCTCTCTTCCTCTACCTCTCCCTTTCTCTCTCCCTTCCTATTTCCCTGCCTGGCTCTTCTACTCTCTGTTTCTCTCTCTCTCCCGCTCTCTCTTTCTTCCCTGACTTCCTCTCCCTTTCTTTACTTCCCTAGTCATCTCTCTCTCTTCCCCTCTCTTTTACATTCTTTCCTTCTCCTTTCTCTTTTAGTACGAGGTACATCTTTCAAAGAAATAACTCTCTAAATATTTCTCCATGTATCTCATTGGCCAGAACTTGGTTACATTTTTACTCTTAGTTGCAAGGAGGGCTAGAAAAGTAAATGTTTAGCATTTTTAGTCTCTATCATTGGAGGCAGGTTTTGCTGTAAAAGATGACAGTATTGGGAAGCGATTGTGGGGTTGGTAGCCAACGGTGTCTACTACGTCTCTGCACTCAAAGTCCAGTGCTCTTTTAATTTTATCTCATCAGATTTATTTGTATTGCTCAGAAATAGAAATAGAAGTAGAATTTATTCATTTATTGAGAAATCATTTATTGAGAGCCTGCTCTTTACCAGACAGTGCAGTAGGTGTTCTGGGGCTTCAGTGATTAATAGATGCTGTTCTTGCCTTTAAAGAATATACAATCAATGAAGGAAGGCAGGACCTGAAAGAAAATACTTTAAATGTAAATCAACATATAAGTTCGATTGTACTGGCAAAATGAACTATGGGAGTTGAGAGTAAGGAAACAAATATAACTTCCAGCTGGTATTTGGTATTCAAGAACTAAAATGAATGTATCTCTAACTCAGTATTCTACTAGGAAGTCTGGCTGCAATATGTTGCTTTGTAATGATGCAAAGCTGTTGCAGTGTATGTTAACATACAGATAGCTGGAATCTCCGTCTTTGGTAGACAGTGGAGGACAATGAATTGAAAATGTGGCGGCTAAATTTGTGTGCACAATAATACTAAGCCAAGACTGAGGTATATACATTAGACTCTCTTGACAACAAACCATTCTCAAGAACTCTAAGTAGTCTAGGAGAATAGTTACCTTGGGACATTGCCCAGTTTTGGATCACTGTGCTAGGCTTACTAGTTAATACCACTGTTTTTGTTCTTTTTTCTTTAATATGTATTCCTTTGGTACCCTGTGGCCACGATGCTTGTAATTGGGGCATAATTAAAGTTGGCTATTGATTGTCCATAGTTTTTGGAGCAAAGTTTCAAGCCAATAGAAGCATGGGCCTGGAACAACAATGTGGTCATTTCAAACCATTGCTGTCTAACATGAGAGCCCTATAGATGAAATGGATCTTCTCCATGAAATCTAGTTTTGACACTTAGATAATTTTAGAGGCAGAAATTATTCATATTATTTCTACTTAGAAAATATTTTTCTAAATATGAAGCTTTTGGCTCTTTGAGGGTAGACTCCTTATCATGAAATTAAAAAAAAAAAAGACTCCCATAACCCTTGATATAGTGCATTGTATATAGTAGGAGTTCAATACATGATCGTTTTATTAAATGAGTGATTATTTCTTAGAGGCTTCCAGCACATTATTAAAAATAGTCTTAAATTTGAATATTTTCCTTACTGACTATTAAGAGACTCAGAACTAATAAAAAATTGCTTTTGTAATATAAATATATTGTACTGTAAAGCAAGATTGGTTTAAACAAATTTCAAAAATATTTATTATGAAATAATTAAGACATACAAAAAAGTATAAAGTATAACATAAACACCTTTGTACTTCACATTCAGTTTAATAAAAAAATGAAATTTGTTTTTAAATGAATATTTACTGTCTTTTCTGTGGATAAAAACTAGGACTTCCAGTCTAAATCTTGACAATGAGTCAGGTATTAAATAAGAAGAAAGGCCCATTTTCCCCTATATTTAATCTTGAATGAATTATTTACTTACCATTTTTTCAAGCACTTTATTACTTCTATAAAAGTAATACTTGTACATTATAAAAAATTCAAGTAATACAGAGAAAGAAGCAAGCACCTGAAACTCTATAATTCAGAGAAAACCACAGATGGCATTGTTTTAGGTATTTTTTATGCATACAACATATGTGGAAATATGTACGCATTTTACATGAATGGATTCATGCCATCCATTCTATTCTGTAAGTTGCTTTTTTCTCCCACTCTATGATATGTAGTGGACATCTTTTCATTTAAAGAAGAAAAGGATCTATATCAATTTTAATAGCTGCATACATTTTTATTTTCTTATATCATGATGTGCTTAAAAAGGCCCCTATTCATGGATATTTGGGTTTCTAATTTTTCCATGTTGTAATCAGTATGTTGATGAACATTCTTATGCATAGTTTTGTTTTTTATCTTGTTAAACTATTTTCTTGGGTAAATTCTCAAAAGTGGGCATGGTGGGTGGCGCTAATGGCCTCATTTTTTCCCTGCTCATTGTATTCGTGCCCTCTGCCATCTACTCTCCCTCAGCACTCTCCCACTGTGAGCAGGATGTAGCATCCCACCGCTGGACTCACATGACTTGCTTTGGCCAATGGGATGTTAGAAATGTGATGCAAGTCGAGTCTTGAAAAGTGTTTTTGCAATTGCACTTCTGTCATTGCCATGAGAAGGACATTCCTAGCTAGCCTGCTGGTTCCAGAAGGACAATGAAAGCAGCTCTGCCCCAGTGAAGCTGGTTTAATAAAGCTTTGACTACATCAGAGCTACCCACCCAACCCAAATGCACTTGGAGTGAGCCCAGCAAGATCAGCAGAACCACACAGCCAGCCCATGGATATGTGAAGACCAAAGGCTTCTGTTTGTGTGCCCGAGAGGATTTGTGGTTGTTTGCTACACAGCATTAACATGGCAACAGACAATGGATACAGTGGGATTTAGCTATTTATTTTTTTATTGGTACATATATTGATTTGTAGTTTTTTGAGCCTCGATATATTTTTCTGGATTTTTTTCAAGGTAATAAGTACAGTTTAGCTGAAGTGATAGTATACATCCATTATAATTAGATAAGAGTAAAACAACAAAACAAACAAGCAAGAAAAACCTCCTTGGTAGTTTCTAGACCCCATTCCTATCTTGGCCTTTTGCATTCACCTTGACTACTTAAGTTTCATATACATGAAAATCTTTTCAATAGCAAAAAGGAAGGTGAGTAATTAGTTGTTCAATTACAGAAAGAAAATGGAGAAGTTAAATTACTAAGAACAGGGAAAAATTACCAAATTGATAAACAGAATTTATTTTTACAGTTGGCTTAAAAGATTGTTAATTTATTTTTATTTTTGTCAGTCTCATCAACCCTTAAAATGCTGTGTGATTTAGTTTCTGACCACAGTGAGCGTTATTCTAAATAAATTTAGGGCCATGACACTGACCTAATTTTTCCAGCCCTGAACCCATGGGCCCGTATTAATATTTATGCTGAACTGGTAGAAAGTTTTTGTGTGTTCTCACTTTAGACTTTGAAATGAGATAATTAGTTCCCATAAGTTAAGCAGGGTTGAATTTCATTGCATATTCAGTCCAATTATCCTTGAAATCCACAGATAATTCCCAAACCTCATTTGAGTGATTAGTATCCATGTATTCTATACCAAGCCTTCCACTCAGAATTGTAATAAAGGAGTACGATAGACATTTTAAAGTTTCACCTCCTTGCCCCTTCTCAAATCCACCACTTTTTGACTGTTTTGATTCTTTCAGACCATTAGTTCTGCCTCCTGGCTTCTTTGCCTTCCCTATCAATCTGAGTCCCATGATCCATCCCTTCACCCACATCCCTCACATCACCAAGTTCTCTTATCTATTTATCCTTCCACTGCACCAACCATGTCAGCTCTCAACCTAGGGCAACCCAACCCTCCACAGGAAGACCTCATTGAGGGGCACATCTGCCACTCCCCTTGGGCCCTGGCTCCTCTCCTATTTCCAGCGTTATTGGCAGATGAGCAGTTTTGAAGAGAAAATGGTGATCATCAGAGTGGATATTCCCCAACTTTCTTTGTTCCTAATCTTCATGACTCCAGACTTTCTCCCTCCCATGTACCCTCCGCACTGCTGTTGGTTATTTTTCTAAAATATTATCACATTTCTCTCCTGATTAAAAACACCCAAAGAATCTCTTCTGTCTATATATTCTGGGCATGGCATCCATGGCTTTTCACAGTCTGTTGACTGCCTGTTTTCCAGGTTCATTTTCTGCCTCTGGCTGTGGGTAACAGAGGAGGCCAGGAAGGATTGGAAGATAACTGGGAACTAGAAGAGCTGAAGGGGCAGCCAGGTTAGAACTGGTTGTCAATCAAGGCCAGGTGGGTCCCACGGTTTGTGAGATTCTAGGCAAACACCATGTTCTCGGTGGCTCCACTCCGGTGGAATAAAAGCACAGTTTGAAAGTGCAGGGAGGTGTCTTAGGCTGGATTTCTCCTAAAGCAGAACTTGAGATATAAGTTTGTGTGAAGTCAATTTATTCGGAAATATAATCCCAGGGAGCAGGGTGCAAGATGGAGAAATGAAACAGGAAAGGAGATGAAGCCAATACAAGGGTACATTATTGAGTTGGTCTAGTGCTAGAGGCATCTCATACAAGATCCAGTGAAACTTTTTGAGGAGCCTTCTGAAATGCATGTAAGAACTGTTTTCTTGTGGGGGATGCAAGAAGGGAGCATTTACTCATCGATTTCTGTACCCCATGGTCAAGGATGGCCTCACTGATGTTAACTCCCCTGTACATCTGGATTAAGGATGCATGAATTCCAAGTGATTGGAAGATATCTTGGATTAGCCTCAAAGGAATTCCTGGTCAGAAAGCAAGAGGTACGCAGTGCAGCTTAAGGCAAGTTATGATCCCCTTGCCCTGGGACAATGGAGGTCAAAGCCCGCATAGAGTTAGTAACTGCAGCAATGGCTAAAGTAAGAGGTGGGGTTAAGAAGATTCTAAAATGGGCACAAGAAGCATCTGATTCAGGAGGTGAAATGCTGAACCAGTCATTGAGGGAAACCCACCTGAGACAATGAGAAGTCAAGTGGAGCATGGCCAAGGCCTCTGCTCAGAACCTTGCAGTGGCTCTCTGTGGCACTCATTGTAAGAACCCAAGTCCTTACAATTGCCCACAAGGACCAGATGTGATCTCCCCTCTTTCCTTTCTGATCTCATTTCTGTCTTCTCTCCCGTCACTCACTCTTTTCCCACTACTACACTGATCTCCTTGCTGAGGTTCTAATATGCTCCAGATTTGCCTAGGCTCTGCCTGAAGCTTTCTTCCACTAGGAGTGTTAGATTCTTAGAGATCTAACTTTGTCTTCCTTAACATCTTTGTTCATCAGCCACTCTTCCAAAGAGGCTTAGCCTGATCAGCTATTAAAAATGTCAAAATGTCATCCTTTTACACTCTTAGTGTTCCTTACCCTTCCTTTTCCCCATAGCACTTCATCACCTGCCAACACACTATAAAATTTACTTTCTTCTTAAGTTTATTATTTATTTTTCTCTCTTCCTCTACAGAAGGCAAGCTCCACAAGGGCTGGTATCTTTGACTGGTTTGTTGGTGGATGTACCCCAAGTACCTGAAACAGGGACTGACACACAGCAGGTGCTCAAAAAATGTTTAATTTTTGAATAAGAAAATGAAACAACAGTATCCGATAGGAGGGAACACTGAAGTGAACTCTGCTCTTAGGGAAGGAGCTCACAGTTACTCCCTTTTGTGCTTTTCTAAGCCTACAGTTTGTAATCCAGTCAAGAGGAACAGCAGCTGTCTGCTCCTAACTGGAGCAGGGACAGAGATGGGCTAGAATTTTAGCCATGACCTTCCTTAGATTGAAATTCAAGCAGAGCAGTGGTGAAAACCAACCAATTTGTCATCCTAGCAGAGTTACAAATGACAGACCACAGCTGAGAGGCTTTGAAAGGAAGGCAAAATCTGTCCCAGAGAGAAAATAATCATGATCGTGATATATTTGATCATAAAATATCTGTATGATGCTTTAACTTACTGTGTATCATCTAAGCATAGTTACAATCATTTGCTGTAGGTAGGTATGAAGATCTCCACCTTAGAAAGAAAGGTTTATTGATATTTGTACTTAAAAAAAAAAAACTGAGGTAAAATTCACATAATATAAACTTAACCATTTAAAGTATACAATTCTGTAGCAGTTAGTATAGTCACAAATGTTGTGCAACTATTGCCTCTATCTAGTTCCAAAACATTTCCATCATCTCATAAGGAAACCCCGTACTCATTATACGGTCAATCTCCATTACCCTCTCCCCACAATTCCTGGCAACCACTGACCTGCTTTCTGTCTCTATGGATTTACCTATTCTTGGTGTTTTATATAAATGGAATCATACAATATGTGATCTTTTGTGCCCAGCTTCTTTTACTTAGCACAATGTTTTCGAGGTTCATCAAGTTGTAGCGTGTATCAGTAGTTTATTCCTAGTAATGACTGAATACTATTCCAATGTATGACAGATCATATTTTGTTTATCCATTCATCATTTGATGGACATTTGGTTTGTTTTCACCTTTTGGCTATTGTGAATAGTGCTGCTATGAACATTTGTGTACAAATTTTTGTTTGAACACCTGGTTTCAATTCTTTTGGGTACAGACCTAGGATCGGAATGTACATTTATTTTTACCCACTTCATTCTAGGAGTATATTTCCTGTAAGACAAAAACATTTATTAAGGTGGTATTAGATATATTAGCTATATCAAATATTAGATAATGTTAAAAAATTAGAATTCTGAAATGAGAAAGCAAAAATTTCAAATGAAAATACATAAACCACAGGTTCTACATGGTTGCTACAATGAGATTGAGAATTTGACTCCTAGCCACCTGGCAGATGTCAAAGCCTTTTCTAAGTTAGAAGTGAAACCCAGAAGTAAAATGTTTACATAAGCCATGAAACCTAAAAAACAGGTTTGACTGCATACAAATGAAGAACTTCTGTACAACAAAAGAAAAATAAGTTAAAAGATAACTAGGAAACTGGAGGGAACTATTTGCAAATTGGTAACAAAAGCTCAATGTCCATAATATGTAAACAGTATTGACAAATTAAAAAATATAAACCAATATATAGGTGCTGGCCCAATGGCATAGTGGTTAAGGTCATGCACTCTGCTTTGGTGGCTTGGGGTTCACAGGTTCAGATCCCTGGCACGGACCATGCACTGCTCATCAAGCCATGCTGTGGCGGCATCCCATATACAAAGTAGAGGAAGATTGGCACAGATGTTAGCTCAGAGACCATCTTCTTCACCAAAATATATATATGTATACAAACTAATATATTGAGGGCTAAGCAGGCATTTTGAAAAAAGAAAGATTTTTGGGGAGAGGAGAGTCTAGTAGCTTGGAAAAAATTTAAAAAGACAGGTAACATTCAGTGTTGATGGGGATGTGGAGAAAAGGTCAACGTAAAACAGTGGTTGGTGGGAGTGTATACTGGTAAACCTTTCTTGCAGAGTAAGCAGATAGCATGGTACTTGTGAAAGAATAGACACATAGATTGACATAGATCAGTGGAATGGAATAAGGAGCTCAGAAATACATCCTCAAAGATCTTTAACAAAAGAGCAAAGGCAATTTAATTTAATAAGATAATCTTTTCAACAAATGGTTCTGAAACAATTGGAAGTCCATACGCAAAAAAAATGAACCTAGACACAGACCTTACACCTTTCACAAAAATCAACACATTGTAGTGACTCTTTGAAACACTAGGGAGAAAAAGAAAATCCTAACGGCTACCAGTGATAAAAGAACAGATTATCTACAAAGGAAAGAAAATCAGAATGATATCAGACTTTTCATCAGCAATACTTCATGCATAAAACAAATGTGTAGTATAATCAGAATTGATGGGAAAGTTCTGTGGACAGAAAGGGACACCAATAGGACTTACATATTCATCACTGGGCTATGAGAAGAGCATCCTGCAGCTTGTAAGTCTAGGCTTAAACCTAGACAGAAAACTAGAGTTCAGCCTAAGCCTGGGGATGGGAGTACAATAAACCTGTAAGGAGAAATGGAAGCAGGGCATGTTAAGGGGAAAATGGTTAGTGCATTCAGTCTGGGCTAAGCTAATTAAGAAATGTGAATCTGGATACCTATAATTTTCCTCAACTGTGTTTTTATTCTCTTTTTACCAATTTTGGCAGAGCAGTTATCAAAGGTATTCATTTAATCTTTGCATCGTACTGTACTTTCCATACAGCCTCTAGCAGCTAGCGGGGTTTATTTATTTTTATTTTATTTTTTTAAATAGACTTTATTTTTGAGAGCAGTTTTAGGTTCACAGTAAAATCGAGCAGAAGGTAGAGAGATTTCCCATATACTCCCTGCCCTCACTCATGCATAGCTTCTCAAGTTATCATCATCTACCACCAGAGCGATACATTTATTACAGTTGATGAACCTACATTGACACATCATTATCACCCAAAGTCCACAGTTTACATTAGGGTTTACTCTTGGTGTTGTACATTCTATGGGTTTAGACAAATGCATAATGACAGGAATCCACCATTATGTTAGGACAGTGAAACTACTCTGTATGCTATAATGGTGGATACAATGTCATTTTTTTAAAGCATTTAATTAATTAATTTTTAAGCACAAATTTATGTACAACATAATGACAATTGGCAGTCTGATTTCCATAAAATACAAAGAGCTCCTTCAAATTAGTTTTTAAGATACTAATAGAAAAATGGGCGAAGTGTCTAAACAGGCAATTCACATAAAAAGAAATACAAATGGCTAATGAATATAAGATATCAATTTTTTTTCATTATGGTAACATTGGTTTACAACATTGTATAAATTTCAGGTGTACATCATTATACTTCTATTTCTGCATAGATTACATCATGTTCTCATGTTCACCACCCAAATACTAATTACAATCCATCACCACACACATGTGCCTAATCATCCTTTTCGCTCTCCTCCCTCTGCTCTTCCCCTCTGGTAACCACCAATCCAATCTCTGTCTCTACATGTTTGTTTGTTGTTGTTTTTATCTACTACTTATGAGTGAGATTATACGGTATTTGACCTTCTCCCTCTGACTTATTTCACTTGGCATAATACTCTCAATGTCCATCCATGTTGTCACAAATGGCTGGATTTCATTGTTTCTTATGGCTGAGTAGTATTCCGTTGTGTATATATACCACATCTTCTTCATCCATTCATCCCTTGATGGGCATTTAGGTTGCTTCCAAGTCTTGGCTATTGTGAATAACGCTGCAATGAACACAGGGGTGCATGTATCTTTATGAATTGGCGTTTTATGTTCTTTGGATAAATACCCAGCAGTGGAATGGCTGGATTGTATGGTAGTTCTTTTTTTTTTTTTTTTTCCCTCCAAAGCCCCAGTAGATAGTTGTATGTCATAGCTGCACATCCTTCTAGTTGCTGTATGTGGGACGCGGCCTCAGCATGGCCAGAGAAGCGGCACGTTGGTGTGCGCCCGGGATCCGAACCCGGGCCGCCAGCAGCGGAGCGCACGCACTCAACCGTTAAGCCACAGGGCCGGCCCTGTATGGTAGTTCTATCCTTAATATTTTGAGGAATCTCCATACTGTTTTCCATAGTGGCTGCATCAGTTTGCACTCCCACCAGCAGTGTATGAGAGTTCCCTTCTCTCCACATCCTCTCCAACACTTGTTTCTTGTCTCGTGAATTATAGCCATTCTGACGGGTGTGAGGTGATATCTCATTGTAGTTTTGATTTGCATTTCCCTGATAGTTAGTGATGTTGAGCATCTTTTCATGTCCCTCTTGGCCATCTGTATATCTTCTTTGGAGAAATGTCTGTTCAGGTCTTTTGTCAATTTTTTAAGTGAGTTGTTAGTATTTTTTATTGTTGAGATGTATGAGTTCTTTATATATTTTGGAGATTAAGCCCTTATCAGATATCGGTTTGCAAATATCTTCTCCCAATTGTTAGGTTGTCTTTTTGTTTTGTTGATGGTTTCCTTTGTTGTGCAGAAGCTTTTTAGTTTGATGTAGTCCCATTTGTTTATTTTTTCTATTGTTTCTCTTGCCTGGTTAGATATGGTGCTTGAGAATATGTTGCTAAGACTGATGTCGAAGAGTGTACTGCCTATGTTTTCTTCTAGAAGTTTCAGGTCTTACATTCAAGTCTTTAATCCATTTTGAGTTAATTTTTGTGTATGGTGTAAGATAACGGTCTACTTTGGTTTTTTTGCCTGTGGTTATCCAGTTTTCCCAACACCATTTATTTTTATTTATTTATTTTTTTGTGAGGAAGATTGGCCCTGAGCTAACATCTGCCAATCCTCCTCTTTTTGCTGCGGAAGACTAGCCTTGGGCCAACATCCATGCCCATCTTCCTCCACTTTATATGGGACGCCGCCACAGCATGGCTTGACAAGAAGTGCGTCGGTCCATGCCCGGGATCTGAACGGGTGAACCCCGGGCCACCGCAGCAGAGCACGCGCACCCAACCACTTGCACCACTGGGCCGGCCCCACAACACCATTTATTGAAGAGACTTTCCTTTCTCCATTGTATGTTCTTGGCTCCTTTGTCAAAAATTAGCTGTCCAAAATGTGTGGGTTTATTTCTGGGCTCTTGATTCTATTCCATTGATCTGTGTGTCTGTTTTTGTGCCAGTGCCATGCTGTTTTGGTTACTATAGCAGTATATTTTGAAATCAGGGAGTGTGATACCTCCAGCTTTGTTCTTTTTTCTCAGGATTCTTTTGGCTATTCAGGGTCTTTTGTTGTTCCATATAAATTTTAGGATTCTTTGTTTTATTTCTGTGAAAAATGTTGTTGGAACTTTGATAGGGATTGCAGTGAATCTATAGATTGCTTTAGGAAGTATGGACATCTTAACTATCTTAATTCTTCTAATCCAAGAGAACAGAATATCTTTCTATTTCTTTGTGTCTTCTTCAATATCTTTCAGCAATGTTTTATAGTTTTCAGCATACAGATCTTTCACCTCTTTGGTTAAGTTTATTCCTAGGTATTTTATTCTTTTTGTTGCAATTGTAAATGGGATTGTATTCTTAATTTCTCTTTCTGCTACTTCATTGTTAGTGTATAGAAACACAACTGATTTTTGTATGTTGATTTTGTATCCTGCAACTTTAGCATATTCATTTATTACTTATAAATTTTTCTGGTGGATTCTTTAGGGTATTCTATATATAAAATCATGTCATCTGCAAATAGTGACAGTTTCACTTCTTCCTTTCCAATTTGGATCTCTTTTATATCTTTTTCTTGCCTGATTGCTCTGGCTAGGACTTCCAGTACTATGTTAAATAGGAGTGGTGAGAGTGGGCATCCTTGTCTGGTTCCTGTTCTTAGAGGGATAGCTTTCAGTTTTTCACCACTGAGGATGATATTAGCTGTGGGTTTGTCATATACGGCCTTTATTATGTTGAGGTACTTTACTTCTATACCCATTTTATTCAGATTTTATCATAAATGGATGCTGTATCTTGTCAAATGCTTTCTTTGCATCTATTGAGATGATCACGTGATTTTTATTCTTCATTATACTAATGTGGTGTATCACGTTGATTGATTTGCAAATGTTGAACCATCCCTGCATCCCTGTAATAAATCCCACTTGATCACGGTGTATAATCTTTTTAATGTATTGTTGTACACGATTTGCTAGTATTTTGATAAGGATTTTTGCATTGATGTTCATCAGTGATATTGGCCTGTAATTTTGTTTTTTTGTGTTATCCTTGTCTGGTTTTGATATCAGGGTACTGTTGGCTTCATAGAATGAGTTAGGGAGCTTCCCCTCCTCGTCAATGTTTTGGAAGAGTTTGAGAAGGATAGGTATTAAGCCTTCTTTGAATGTTTCGTAGAATTCGTTGGGGAAGCCATCTGGTCCTGGACTTTTATTTTTGGGGAGGTTTTTAATTATTGTTTCGATCTCCTTACTGGTGATTGGTCTATTCAAATTCTCTATTTCTTCTTGATTCAGTTTTGGAAGGTTATATGATTCTAAGAATTTATCCATTTCTTCTAGATTGTCCAATTTGTTAGCATATAGCTTTCCATAGTATTCTCTTATAATCTTTTCTATTTCTGAGATGTCCGTTGTAATTTCTCCTCTTTCATTTCTGATTTTACTTATTTGAGCCTTCTCTCTTTTTTTCTTGGTGAGTCTAGCTAAAGGTTTGTCAGTTTTGTTGATCCTTTCAAAGAACCAGCTCTTGGTTTTATTAGTTTTTTTTATTGTTTTTTTAGTCTCTATTTCATTTATTTCTGCTCTGATTTTTATTATTTCCCTTCTTCTACTGATTTTGGGCTTTGTTTGTTTTTCTTTTTCCAGTTCCTTTAGGTGCGCTGTTAGATTGTTTATTTGAGATTTTTCTTGTTTGTTGAGATAGGCCTGTATTAGCAGGGTTTATTTTAAAGAAAGCCTCTGGTCAGTGTGATTGCTCAGAGCATGACATCGTCTTTTGCCACAACACATGATTTCAATAGAAAGGCTTTTGCTCAAAAACATGGTAGTTTAGCCTAGTCCATTAATCAAAAAGTATAATGCTAGGAGATGCAATTTCATCATGTAGAAAACTTTTGGTGCATTATGTCATCTACTTGCCAAATGCAATCTTGCAATTAAAACCACTCTATATTCTTCCAGATGGAATTTTATGCAAGCACACATAGGTGTGTGCCAGGATAGTAAGAGAAGCTCCCAAGCACAGCTGCCAGCTCTGCCTCACATAGGTCTGGAAGAACCACATTTACACGTGAGCACTTGCCAGGCAGCAGACCTCTCAGTTTAGCCAATTATGTAAATGCAACTTGAAGAATGGTTTGCACCAGGCACAGCTTCTGGTGAAAGGCCTGTTGTTGAAAGCCCTAGCGTGGGTTTAGACTGATTCAAAGGTTTTTTGCTTCCTTTCCGGTTTTGATTTGATTTGATTTTCCTGACTTGTGGAGAAGTTCTCTCTCCTCAAGCAACTGTGGGCATACAGAGGAAGACCTTTGTTAAACTGATAACCTTCATAAAGACATAAAATCAGCAGAAACAATGGAATTTTAATCACTCACTGTGTTATGTTTTTAAGGTGAACAGACAGGAATTCTTAAGAATTGGTTAAGTAAGTTTTAAAAGCAGAGTAACCATGCACAGTATTTTGTTTTCCGGTTCCTCAAAGTCAAATCAAATCCCAAAATATGATGATCATGGAACATTCATTTCATTGGGACTATGAACAAATTCCCTCATTGTGTCCAAAAGTTATCTTTGGGCCCTCATGCATTGAAAAAGAGTAATTTTTATGGTAGCGTCAATCCGACAAGCTTATTTGTAGATATTGTGCTTCTGCCCAAGGAGGTTTCATTTGGAGAAAGCCCCTTGCCTAAGAAGTGTGTGAACACCGCTGCCTAGACTAAGAATGACTTTAGGAACTTTAGTGCAGGGACCACAGAGTTACTTATTTGATTTTGCAAAACTGTTTTATTTAGAAATATATGTAATTCTATGGTTCCCTACTTTCTTTTCCCATGGATTAGCAGTAAAATTCCCCGGAATTCCAATCCTATTTAACAGCTCCTCTTGGTGTAGAGAAGGAAATATAAGAAATAGAATGGGTAGGTACAGATAACAAATTACTAGAAACAATAAGAGACTTCATTAAGGAGTCCAATTACAAATTAATATACAAAACCAGCAGATTTCTTGTATAAAAATATTAACAAGTTTTATATATGCTGTATAGAAATTTATAAGTAAACTATAATGGAAGAATATGTTCCATTCATATTGACATCAGAAAACATAAAATATATAGAAATAAACTTAATAAAAAACTTATAAAAAGTTTTGGAAGAAAACTGTAAAACTCCATTGTGGGGCCATAAAAGAAGTCTTGAATAAATAAATTAAATATTTTGTTTTGAGACAAGAGTCTCAATATTTATCATGCTTTTATCATTTAGATACAAATCATAAAGATTTTTCTAAGACAGTGGATGAGTTATAACAGTCCTTTGTCAGTGGCATAGACCCTGACTGAATGGGCATACCCTACCCATACCTGTTCCTAATGGTGAATATTAGATTGTTTTCAATTTTTCTGTATTAGAAACAAAGCTACAAGAATTCACTCATACATCTATTTCCATATACCCACTTAATACATTTCTAGAAGTGAATCCTTGCCTCAAAAATTCTGCATATTTAACGTTTTGGCAAATACTGTCAAATTGCGCTCTAAGAAAGGTTTACCAGGATACACTCCTACCGATGCTGTTTTACAGGGTCTTTTTCTCCACATTCCCATTAACACTGAATGTTATCTGTCTGAAATTTTTTTTCTCAATCTACTAGACTCCCCTCAAATATAATTTTTTTTCCAAAATGCCTGCTTACCCTTCGGTATATTGGGTTGTCTTTTTTATTTTAAAAAATGATTTGTAGGTGCTGTTTATATATTATGGACATTGACCTTTTGCTATGCTGCAAATAATTCCCTCTAGTTTCCTAGTTATCTTTTAACTTTTTTTTTTCTTTTGTTCGAAAGTTCATTTTTATGTAGTCAAATCTGTCTTTTAGATTTCATGGCTTGTGCAAACATTTTACATCTGGGTTTCGCTTCTAACTTAGAAAAAGCTTTGACATCTGCCAGGTGCCTAGGAGTCAAATTCTCAATCTAATTGTAGCAACAATGTGGAACCTGTGGCTACTGGGTTATGACTCCCATGGCTTCTGCTCCAGGAAGCAGATCTTGGCTGTGACTGTCTGGATGCACCTGTCTCTCTAGATTTCAGGGTGGTGGCTTGCCCTGCTACCTCAATTCTCTGATGGATCCAAGAAATGTCATTGATTTTCAGTTTGTTCAGCTTTTTTTGTTGTAAGATGGAAGTGACCAAGTCCCATTTTTACATATTAAAGCTGAAACCGAAAGCCCTTTCTGTAAATTACTTTTATTTAAGTGCTGAATAGGTTTATGTAGATGCAGTTTAGGAAGACAAGGAATTCTGGGTGAGGAGCAGGTGTTGGGGGTGGCATATCAGGAATCAGTTTTGGATATGTAACATCTGAAAGAGCTTTCAATCAACCAAGGGAAGATTCCAAGTGGTTGGATATAGTACAGGTTTGAGTTAGGGAAAGAGTTGGGGCTGGAGATAAAAATTTCCGAGTCAGCGTAAATGTGGTCAAGTCTCTAGTAGTTTCCTATCCCCCTCAGCTAAGTCCTTACTACATCTTGTAAGAGTCTAAATGATCTGGCTGTTACTTCCCTGACCTCCACTTCTCCGCTTTTCCATGTTCACTGAGCTTAAGCCATACTCGGCTATTTCTTAAATAAACAAGCTCTGCTCCTGCCTCACAGTCTTTGCCCCCGCTGTTTTGTCTGCCTGTAATGATCTTCCTCCAGGTGTCTCCCCTCACTTTCTCTAGGACTCAAAAGCACCTACTCAATGATGCCTTGCCTAAAATTGCTTACCTAAATTCAACCACCTGTCCTGGTACCTCACATCCCCCTTCTCCTTAGCACGTGTCACTGTCTTAAAGTACTCTATATGTTGTTCATCTCCCATTTCTACCGTGGGATTGTTAAGCTTCCAGGGAAAGGAACTTTTCCTGTTTGCTTCTTTATATCCCCAGCTGCCAGGTCCACATCATAAAAGTAAAAAGAAATAGGTGAAAATAAGTTTAATAATATACTGTATTTAACCCATTATATCCAAAGCATTATCATTTTAACATGTAATCTCTATAAAAATTATTAGTGAGATAGTTTCCATTCTTTTTGTGTTTTAAGTTCTCAAAGTCTGGGCTGTATTTTACACTAACAGCACCTTTAATTTGCACAAGCCACATTTCAAGTGCTCGGTAACCACATATGGCTAGAGACTACTGTATTGGAGAGCCCTATGTGGCTTGCAGGCTATGTTAGGATTGGGACATTTTTCTCAGGAGAAGTGGGATGTTATTAAACGGTTTTAGGTAGGATTTAGGAGTAACATGATCAGTTTTGTATTAAAACAAATCACTGTGGCAGCAGAGCGGAGAATGAATTGGAGGGAATCTAGAGTGTATGTAGGGAAATAGGTTTACGAGGCTATGAGACAGATCAGCTGAGAGACAGGTGTAAGTGCCTGGACTAGGGTGGTGGCAGTGAGGCAAGACAGAAGGGAGAAGATTCAGAAGACATTTAGCCCCTAAATTCAACAATTCTTGACAATTATTGGACTCAAAATAGGAAGGCTAAATTTATGTCAGAGGATAATTTGATTATAATAATCTTTTGTCCCTTATCAGACAAAGAACAGGTTTGATTGAAACAGTTTCCCCTTTATTTCCAGGTATCGGTTATGATTTGTGTCAAGTTGCAGAAATACATTGGCTATGGCAGAACTTTAGTTTTTAATGGATAAATCTAAATGGCCACATGATGGTGCCAAAGCCTTGGCAGTAATATGGCTTTTCAGACCAGCTTGCAAATACCTCCTACAGAAATGCTGCCACCTTGGTTTAGTACTTTTATTTTAAAAAACAAATTCATTAGGCATAAAGGTTTTTTTTTTTTTTATTGTATTTTAAAAGTTATGTTTTATTTCTAATCACGTTCTTAAGTTAACAGGTAGAATTGACTTAGTTCTCATTATTTTATACTTATAAAATTCCACTTTTCTAACCTAGAGTAGCATATTCTCAGAGTGGTGCAGAAGACGGATACAATTCTATATTTATTTATTTAACAATGAGATCTGTATATGATAGCATTCCATTCCTTTGGGAATGCAGAAATTTCTCCATAATACTTTGGAAGATAATACCAAGCTTCAATAAGAGATATTTATAAAGCTGGCGAACCCAGATACTTAGATACAACATTTGAAATGATTAGTTAGAGGAAGTTCTGTACCCTATACATAGTAGATTCTTCATTAATATTTGCTGACATGGTAACTGCAAGTATGAATTAATGAAAACCCAAACCACCTGTGGGCTAAAGTCTGTCATTTTTTTCAAATTAAGTAGCCTGTTTTTGTTGAATACAAAGCATGGATTATAGAAATTTGTAAATATTAGAGAGATAATTTTTAGCACACCTTGGAGACCCAAGAAGGGGGTCATTTATTCACTCCACAAACATTCTCTGAGGATTTACTGTGAGCTCAGGGCTATGAAATTAAGATCGGCAAATGACCCTTAATGCCATTAAATGACCACCTTCTAGAAATGTAAATACCACCAGCACACACAAGCCACAAGGATCACTAAACATAAAACCTCAAGTGCTATCAAGGTCTAGAATCATAAGTGCCACTAAGTCCCAAGAAGCCTTCACCACATACTGGTTCTATGAAGTGCCAGAAAACACCAAAATCATATGTGCATTACAGTGTTACCAAGTGCCACAAAGTGCCAAGATACTACTAGTGTCACTGACACGTAGAAGTGCAAATTCTATCAGCTTCTAGAACAGAAGTCAACAAACCATGGCCTGGAAGCCTACCATCTGCTTTGGTAAATGAAGTTCTATTGGAATGTAACCACACCTATTCATTTACGCACTGTCCACGGCTGCTTTTTGCTATAGCAGCAGAGCTGAGTAGTCGCAACAGAGACCTTTTGCCTGCAAGGCCTAAAATCTTTACTATCTGACTGTTAAAGAAAAAAGTTTGCTGACACTTGCTCTAGACCCACAAATGCCCCAGTCTATAACCCCAAGTGTCATCAATTCCTAGAACCGGATTTGCCTCAAATGCTTTAAATCAAAGCTGTTACCAAGTGCAACCAGTACCTAGAAACAACTGCGTCAATGAGTAAACTTACAGAAAACCACCTTAGGTGGAGTGATGAAGGCCTGGCAAGAGCTGCCAAGAAAGTTCATAGACTCTACCTTTGCATTTCATTTAGAATAAGATTATAGAACATAGACGAAGATGATAGGTTTTGTCAAAATTCTCATGTTAATTGTTATTGACTCTGCGATTTTGAACTTTCTCAGGGATATTGTTTTTGTAAAAGAAGAAATAAAGAGGAGGAAGTAATACATTTTTTCATATAAGAATTCTTCTTAAATATTAATTCTCAGTTTCAGGCATACTGATTTCATTAACCTTGAAATATCAGAGTGTGGGTAAAAGATTATGAATATAGATGAACTCAGAGTTAGAACTTGTCGACATCGACTTTAAATAGCAATCTAAATCCTGTCAGAGGGAAAGGCTGTTGTGGCAAGTTTGGTGACTAGACTGATGTGAGGGCTGGAAGGCACAAATATTATGTCATCTAATGCTCATTTCTTACTTGTTTAATTTAAAAAATAAAAAGGAAAAAACTGTCACCTCTGGATTTGTGTGGCAGGTTAGAGATGGAAAAACAGGGTCTGCAGATCTGGGAGGAACAGAATGGCTGATATCTGGGACTTGGAAGTCAGTCTGCAGAAGAAATGCTCCTGAGAGTGACCAAGAAATCAAAATTATTTATATATTCAAAGTCCCAGGAGATCCTTGGGTGCCATCAAAGAGTAGGAGCAAAAGGCATGAATTAGAGTCTGAAGTGCTATTCCCCAATTGTGTAGCACTGGGCAAGACACTTAAATCTGGACCTCAGTTCTTCAGAAATAAACTGAAGCTCACCATCACCATCATCATCTTTATCACCTTCATCATCACCATCACCATTATCATCATCATCGACATCACTATCATAGCATATTCACCAATATTTGGAAGTTGCTTATTATGGATCACCTTTACCTAGATTATCTCTTTTACTCCTCACAGAAAGCATAGATTATTTTCCTCTCTTGACAGATGAGGAAATTGAAGCTTAAAGTAGAGGTAACTTTCCCAAGGTGACACAGGAGTCAATGACAGAGCTGGGCTGCTCCACGGCCCATTCTTTTAACCTTATGCTAATGAAAACTCTGCTTTGGTATATTCATACATTACTGTGCCTTTGGTATAACTTTTTTGAAAGCGTTTCCAAAGTATATTAATAATCAAAGAGTTACTCTCCTTTTATTTGGTAATCCCACTTATGGGAATATCATAAGGAACTACTCCTATAAAAGTAAGGTGAATAAAGATGTTCATTGCAGCATTATCTATCGTGGTAAATGATTGGAAACTTCCTAAATGTCCAACAAATGAGAAAAGGCTAAATAAATAATGATATTGTAGGGGAGGAAGACAAATCCTCTACTCTCTGGGTCCTTCTGGCTAGGATATGAATTAAATTGACATGAGACGGAATTACAGGAGAAAATCAAACGAAGCTTTATAACATGTATACATGGGAGAGACCCAGGAAAACTGAGTAACTTGCCAAAATGGCAGAGGCTCTCTTCTTAAATACCATCTTCAGCTAAAGACAAAGGAGGGTGTTGGGGGTAGTGGTTTGGGACTTCAAGGGGTAGGAAGGCAATTCACATGGAGATGGAAAAGCAAATGTTTGGTAAACAGAACTTTGATAAGAATGGGCTTAGCAAGGACCCTCCCACTCTATAGCCAGAGTTATCTATGGTGATGGCCTGTCCTGGGGACAGGCCTTCTATCTCAAATTTCTTTTAGGCAGTTAGTGGGGGGGAGGTCAAAGTTTCTTTCAGAGTCTTTTGTTCTTGAAAATAATCAAGGCAAAGAGACATATTTTGAGCTGGCCAATTCTGATCCCCCACAATATATTACCCAGAATCTTAAATATTCCTTACGAGGCCCGTTTAGTAACATAGTGTAATGCACAGATGCATTATGTGAAAAACTGGAATATAACATTTTATCCACATTATTGTGCCAATTCAGTAAAATTTTGCATACATATGTAAAAAGAATAGAAGACTATAAAGAAAAATGTCAAATATTTTTTCCTGAGGTGGTGATATTCTGGGTGAATTTTTCTTCTATCACTGTCATTATAAACTTCATAAAAAATAAACAAATTTGACATGCTATATATAGTATATATATGTATATTTGCCATAGGTACTTCATGGATCATTGTGAAGATAAATAAGAGAATATGAGCAAGCTGCGTGAACTTGATAAACTGTAAGACAATTCAAATACTGACTCTTAAAGAGTCAGGCTGGTCTGGTTAGGTGAAGAGCTCTTGTAGTCAGACTGAAAGAAACTCTGGGAAACCAGGACAAGCATGTTTCCTGCTTACTTAAGCTCTTAAGAGCTTAAGAGCATGTTTGCCTGCTCTTACTATCCACCCTCAACCTCTAGGCCAGAGATCAGCACACTGTGGCTCCTGGGGCAGATCCTGCCTGCCACCTGTTCTTGTATGGTCCATGAGCTAAGAATGCTTTTTACATTTTTAACTGGTTCAAAAAAAAATCAAAGAAGAATATTATTTCATGATCCATGAAAATTATATGACATTCAAATTTCCGTGTCCGTAAGTAAAGTTTTATGGGAACACAATAATACTTGTTTATTTACATATCAGCTATGGCTACTTTTCTGCTACAACAAAGGGCCACAAAGCTTAAAATATTTATTATCTGATCTTTCACCAGGAGAATTTACTTACCTCTGATCTAGGTCAACTCCGCTCTCCAAATCTTGCCCTGGCCTCATGAGATTATTCCATAGATTTTTCTCAATTGACCTTAAATAGTTAGAAATGTTGCCTTTTCTTAATATTTAGACTTTAAAAAACGTTTCAGAACATGAAGGATGGGGACCAATCCTGACACTGACCAGGATTATATGACAATGTTTGCTGACTTGCAGATACATGTTCTGGTAGCTATTCATGGGAGGTATAAGACCCTTATTGGGCATCAGGAGATCCAATCGGATCTGTTCAAAGTTTGAGCCACTGGGCCTCTGTTCCAGTAATAATGAAGCCAGCTGGACAATTCCTGAGGCCCCTTCCAGCTCTACGTTTCTACAATGACTTGCGCCATTTTAATAGTAGGTGATTCTTCGTGGCATCTTGAGTGTTTTGGTCCTTTTATGACATTCTTGAGTCTGGGACAAGTGCCTAAACAAGTTTAAGGCCAGAAATCAAAACTTCAATGCCTACATGGCCCAGACAGGTCAAATAAATGAGAGAACCCTCCCGAGGTAATAAAGAGGCCATGGTAAGCACGGCTGCAAACAGCAGGGTACTTTCCCCATCTGAAGGGAGCAGAGGTAACTGGGCACCGGCTGACTATTAAGTGTTGCTAGATATTTCATATTTTCAAAAGTTAAGAGAAAATATGGATTTTGATATGAACTCTTCTAATGTTTGAACGCAGGTAACTAATTAAAATTTTAAAAAATGCAATGTAGTGCCCCGCCCCCCTGCCACCCATTCCTGAATACAGAATGGGCCTCTGGGTTGCCATTTTAGGAACTCTTACCTCTGTGTGTAGGAAATTCTTACACAGCTTCCCCCTGACGATGGATAGCAAAGTTTCTCCAGGAACACTTGTCCATCCAAAAATCCTTTCTTTAGAGTGTGATGTCAAGCTGAGGTGGCTGAACACGTGTCTCCAAATGGACTAGGGGCTTGCAGTTACTTAGACTTTGGAGGATCTATAAAGGCTTTTGGTATCATGGCTCTGATTCTCGACAATACTATTTCCAAAGCTTTTCAGACAAGTAATCCTGCCCCCCCATCCCTCTTTGTACTCTCTTTGAAGTTGATCTTTCTTTGTTTGGTTTCATGTTGTTAGCTAGAACAGACTAGTTAGCTCAATTAGAATGAGAGCAAAGAGCCTGGGTCTGCCATGTAAACAACTTCTGAACACACTCTCCTTTTGTTCTTTTTTTCTGGTTTGTGAGGATGTGTGATGGATTTATTTATTCCATAGATGTGTATTGAGCGACTAGTATGTGTTAGGAATTGCTGCAGGTTCTGTGGACACAGCAGTGAACTAAATAAAATCTTACTCTCGTAGGACTTAAATTCTAGATGGGGAGATAGACAACAGATAAATACATATAATGTTAGATAATGAGAAATGCTAGGAAGAAAAATGAAGCCAAATAAGGAGAGAGAGAGTATTATTATCAATGGTATGATTGTGAGGGCCTCTCTGAGATGACATTTGAGCAGAGACCCAAATGAAGTGAATAAGCCATTAGAATATTACTAGTTGGAGAGAACAGCAAGTACAAAGGCCCTGAGGTAGATTTCTTGGTGTGTTTGAGGAATGTCAGGGATGCAAGTGTAGATGGAAAGCAGTCATCCAGGAGAAGAGTAATAGGAAATGAGATCCAATAGGTAGCCTGGCGCCAGATCATATAGATTCTTATAGACATGGTGAAGACTTTTATTTTAAGAATGTAGGAAAACCATTGGGGGGTAAAATCATCTGATTTTTCTTTTAAGAGCTTCACTCTGGCTGCTGTAGGGGCAAGAGTTTGCAGCAGGGAGACCTGTTAGGAGGCTATTGCAATGACCCAGATAGATGGATAAGGGACTTGGCTGGTAGAGGTGGATGTGCTGAGAAGCAGTTGGATTTGAATATATTTATAGCAGGTAGAGGGAACTTCTGTTTGTTGTTTAAGATAACGTAGAAGCCACTTTCTCTGCACAATAGTTCTTGAACTATTCTTCCACGCTAGGTTGAGTTTCCTTCTTCTGTGATTCCCCCAAGCAGCCCATGTTCACCTCTGTTAGACACATGATATTTTATTGAAATGCTTTATTACGTGTCTTTCTCTTTCTGTCCGTGTATTCTTTTTTTGAGATCCATTGACATTTCTTTCTAGTGCCTGGCACTATGCTTGCACATAACATTGTTTAATGAAAGTCTGTTGAATAGATATATAAATCTAATAGGAAATGTTGTTGGGAAGAAGGAAATTGATAGGAAGAGAAGCTGAATCGAGTGTCATACCATCAGTGGTTTGTAATTTTGGTGGAAAGTTTTGTGAATCTCAAAGAGCCTGGATTTTCTTGGTGGTCTTCTTATATCCAATCAAATAGATTAACAGAAAACTTCCCTTCAGGTAAATAGAATCTCAAGTCACTTTTTGCATCAAGGACTCCATGACATAGCAAATTACTAAATATGCAACTTCTGAAATTTCATAAAAAATACTTTTAAATTTTCTCTACCTGTGAGAGCAGATAATAATTTGAAGCTTATTGATGGTGGGGGGATAATTATAGACATGCCATTTATCTCTCAGCTCCTTTGAAACTGAAGCATTTAAATAACACGCTATATGTTTATACAGCCCCACATTCTGTGTGTCAAATTTTCCTTTTCTTTGGATATGAGATATAGACAAAAAAAGTGTCAAAAATTATCTCACTGGAGAAATGCTTTGCTTGTTCATTTTCATGTGGTAATGCCATAAAAGGAATAACACGAACACGCTTTTGAAACGAAAAAGGAGGAATAAGGTGAGCAGGCAGCCAGGGATCAGACTACTCTCAGCTCTTTCTTCCTCACTACTGGTTAACTTTCTGGATTTGACCAAGGAACGTGGGGTAAAATAAGAGGGTAGCCATCATTCATTCATTCATTTATTCAATCAATAAATTAACCAACAATTGCTGAGGCTTGGTACTTGCATCAAGTATAGTAAGTGCCAAGTAGGGAGATTCCATCAGCTAGGGTTTACGTTCCACTGCAGGTAACAGAAAACTCCAGTAGAGTCACTTTTCTCACTCAGTGAGAAGGCCAGAGAGAGGCAATCCAGGGCAGTCATTGCTCTCTGTGAAGGCTCTTTTTGGTTCTCTTTTCTGCCATCTCTTAGAGCGTGGCTTTCATTTTCATGGTTGCAAAATGGCTGCTTCACCTCCAGTACTGTGTCTGCATTCCAAATATTTTTCACGTATCCTCCACCAAGCAAAGTGCCTAGCTCATGCGACGCACTCAAATATTTATTGAATAAATGCATAAATGACAATTCAGTGAAAACATCTGAAGTACAAAAGTGTACAAAAGCAAAAGTTAAGTCACGTGATGGCCAATCATTGTCAGATGATCTGAGCAACTCAGTTTTGTATTGTTGCAGGTTGTGTTCTCTGGAAGTAGACACAGAGATGTAGTTTGGGGTGCAAAATATTTATTACTTCCCGTGAAGGGAAAGGGGTTGGAAGCAGCATTAACCAGAGGAAAAAGCCGACGAGCAATGCAGGTCCAGCGAAACCTCTGTAGGTGGCTCTAGAACAAGCCTTGCCTGTTAGAGTTGTCTTACACTGAGTTGAAATGGCTGGGTTTCCATACCCTACTGCCCCTCCCCCCCTTCACCTGATGCAGGCTGGGAAGGGCATGAACTTGAGTCAGGTGGCTCTCTGTAACTAGAACTGTAAAGGAGCTACCGGCTGCATGCTACCTGGTCATTGCGTTCCCCACAGCTGGGCAGCAAGTGCCTTTTTGAAGAAGGATCTGGGCAGCATATCTCAATATCTGCTATAGCATGATAATTCTCTTTACTTGTCATATCACAAAAATAAAATAAAAAGAGCTAAGAAATAAAAAGAAGAAGGAGAGACATAACGAGAGCAGGAAGCTCAGAAAGCGATGGCTTTTGATGCTGAAAATCAGCGGTGACTATGACCATTTAGACGCCGCATCAGTAATGAAGGCTTCTCGTTGGTCAGAAGTCTATACTTGGGCAGTGTGGCTCATGAGCAGCAAGTTCTATTTAAAGCTGAATCGACTTGAGGCGCATAGTTTACATGGGATTTCTAATGCAAACTCCCCACTTGTTCAGCTCTGAGGGTGGAACCTGAGCTGGCGATCTGAAAGAGAGCCCCACCTTGTGGTTAGAAGAGGAAGCAGCTCATCTCAGGGAGCCAGTGGTTTGCTTTCTATTCCTTAATAGGATGGGATAAAGTGGATGCTTCTTTGATTTTAAAAGTACATCAATTTTTCCCTGGAACTTGATGATTATATCCGTCATCTGTATATGGATACCTAGCAGTGCTTGCTTTTATGATCCTTTCACTTTGCTGCCTTTTGCTTCCCGTATAGCTTTGCTTACGTCCTTGGTACACAGTCCCCTCACCTGGTATGTTCTTTCTGGTCACTTTCTTACTCTCAGGTGGCTGCAAGTAATCAAGGACTGAGCTGAATTTAGCTCAGGGAGTGTTTGCTTTTAAATAATGAAAGTCTCTTGATAAGGTAAATGCCTTCAGGACCCCAGGGAATGACTCCGTACTGGTGTATTTTGGCCACTTTGGTGTGAGGTGGGAGAAATAGTTGGGAAGGAGAGAAGAGCAGGAAGAGAGGGGCCAGACTTGCTTAAACCCAACTCAACTTGCACCGTGATTGTAGGAGTGGAGCGCACTGAACTTAACCACTAGGCCTCAGGGCCAGCCCTACCACGATTGTAGGAAAGAAAGAGAATATAATACATTTTTATTAATTATAAGCATATAGTCTATTTTTTTGTTTCTTTTGACTATTGCAAATAATACATTTCCTCTCTCATCACACTCTTCTTAGCAGACAACCACATGAGCACTCTCAGAGATATCAAAACATGATCATAAATCATGAGTAAGAGAGGAAAATAAAGTCATTTCGGCATTGGCATTCCCAAATCAAACCTATTATTAAAGAAGATAAGTTCCTTCCGATGAGAGCCTAGACATTTTCAACAGTAATCCCTTGTTCTTGATGAGATGACCTTGTTGATTTTGTATTTTATCCTTTTTATTTTACGGTTTTATGCTGTTGTTATTGTTTGTATTATTGCTTTTGAAGATTCTGAATAACGTCTTAATCATTTTGGTAGGAATTCATCATCAAAAGCAAATTGCTCTTATTAGAAATGTACTGTTGTGTTTTGCTTTGGGAAGGAATATTTTAAAAAGCTCTGCAAATTTGTAAAAAAGGCAGAGTTTACTTGCAGCCACTGACGACGTGCTGCCGCCTCTGTGACCTCCTCTGACAGGATTAAAACCTCTTTGACTCCAGCCATCACATAGACAAGATGAACAGAAATAATGCCTCCCTCTTTGAAGAATTTGCATTTTAATTTTAAAGTAATTGTTTTCTGAAAAATAATGCAACTTAATTTATTATGGAAACTGTGAAAAATAGAGAACAACATACATACACAAAGTAGAAATCTCCTATAACCCTACTACCCAGAAAGAGCTACTATTAATATTTTGGTGTATATCTGCTGAGTATTTTAAAAATTATGTATATCTATAATTTATAGATAATAATTGTTTTCATACATATTATGTGTTATATTTAATATATAATGTTTACTTTTGTAAAATTGTATAGATAAGTATAGACAATCTCATAATTTGCCCTTTTCACTTAATTATTCAAAACATTACTATTTGGTTACAGCATACTTTCTAGTAGTTGCAAAGAATTTTAACATGTGGATGGATCAACTTGCTTTAAGCAATTGTTATTTTCGGACGTTAGGTTGTTTTCAGTTTTTATCGGTTCTTTTGTATAAAAATATTACTGTTTATAGTCTTGGAGGTCTAAGTTTTGCCTTAGAATACATTCCTAGAAGTGCAAGTGTCAAAGGGTAGACAGATCTTTGAATTTTTTGATACTACCGACTAATTGTTACAGACAATGCGTAACATTCTATACACTCCCTGGCAATATTTAAGAAAGCACATTTCACAATATCTTCCACAAATCTGGATATTGTTGTTAAAAAAGAGAGAAAACTTGCAGTTGGATAGACAAATAGTAGGACTACTAAGAAGGCTGGACATTTTTTCCTAGTTTATTTGTCAAATGAACTTTTCTTCTTGTCCTTTGCCCTTTTCTATTGAGGTGTTTAGTTTTTTCTTATTGTATGAGCACTTTAGCTATTAAGAATAGTAACTGTCATATATATTACAAATATGGTTTCCAGTTTAACTTTATTTTTGGTATTATTTGCCTATAAGTAGCTTTTAATTTTTCTGTAATGTGATGTATCATTTTTTTCTTCATTATTTCTTCTTTATTTTTAGGTTTGAATATTTTCATTTTACCTGAGACCAAAGCTTTCCTCTTGGAAATTTTAGGCCCTAACCAGTAAACAGGGTAGCATTTGGGGGATACAAATGTAGGTGGGTAGAGAAACTTGCATTTACCTTTTTTTTTTGTACTATACTCTGACTCCAAATGGGTTATTGTTTCATCTTCAGACTTTTATGTAGTATTAAAAAATTCAGTACCCTATGATTTTTCATTAAAATTTTAAATGCCGTCTAATGTTTTTGCTAAGAATTTCATGCCAAATCTCAAAAATGTGGGGTGATCATGTGGTGGAGAGAACATATACTTTGGAGTCAGATAGACACACCTGAACTGGAATCCTAATTCTTCTATTTAGTAATTAGTGATCTTGGGTAATTTATGTGATCTTCAGTCACAGTTTCTTATGGAAAAATGAAATTGCTAATACTTGCCTCCTGAGGTACTTGTGATGTTTTAAGGTATATTTTTCCTTCCTTCCTTCCTGTTTTCCTTTCTCTTTCTTTCCTTTCCTTCTCTTTCTCCCCTCCCTTCCCTCTCACCCTTTTCCACTTTCTTTCTCTCTTTCTCTCTATACTTCTATTGCATTAGTAAATGAGTAAATAATACTTGAGACTTAGAAGTTATTCAATAAGTTAAAGTTCCCATTATCTTTTAGGCCATAGGAATATCTCAGGTCTTTATCTATTGGAAATTCTCTTCAGTGTATCCAAGATTATGTTCCTTCAATTTCTTGGAAGCAATGGATTTAGAGAATTTGGATTCCCTTTGCCCTGAGTTTATTACCTTTCCTTTCCACTCATCGAAGTCCATCTGTTGACATTTTATCCCTATCACCTTGGCTTACTTATACCCCAAAGATCTATGCTTGTCTGCAAATGTGAGTTTTTTTTTTTTTAATTTTGAGCATTCACTCTTCATATAATTTATAAAAATATTAAATACAGAAACTATCATGTAGCCTGGAGAGTTGCTGCTTAGACATTGTCATTTGTTCAGGGCAACTATTGTTTTTCTCTAAACTAAATAAATGGAGTAGTATCAGAGCCACTTTCTGGGGCATCTTCTCAACTCACAAAAGGCTCTTTAACTGCCTTCTTGACCCAGAAAGACGGTCCCAGTGTCATGTTTGCACTATATGGTCCCTGCCCTCTGAGTCGTTGCTGATTCCGCCAGAGTGGGTCAGTCAGACAATGTCTCCTAGAGCTAAAGAACTAGAACTAAGGGAGTTTAGCTTTCTCTAATCTAGTCTTTCAGATGGAGGAAAAGTCAACTTAGGGTCGTGAGTTGGCCATCATGCACAGTTACGTGGCCTGAGAAACAGCAAAATACGATAGCCAGAGAGAGAGAGAGAGAAGGAAAAACGTACAACAAGAAACCGTGAGGGCTTTTGAGGCCTTGGTCTCAATTCCTTCAATCTGGAGCCCAGATTGCATTTCGGCACTTGGAGTTCATGAGTTATCCCTTCAAGATTATGACACATTCTCATTTTTCTTAATCTAGCTTTAATTAGCTTCCCCCACATGCAGCTAAAGAGACCTTTATCTTTTTCTCTTTTAGCTCAAATATGTACTATTTGGTTAGCCTATACCTAAGTCTTCTATTAGCTCTCCATATTTTCATTCCAGAATGTACTCTCAAATGGAATTTCCCTTTCTCTCATTCCCTGAAAACTACGCTCTCGATTTACAATGATTCTCTAAAACCAAATAGAACCATTTGTACACAAGAAAGGACATGTCTAACATGGGTTTGCCTCCTGGGAATATTAATCTTAATGACATCCTACCTGTATAAAGCTGAAATGAACTATTTCTATACCTATTTTACAAAGGGAGTGTAGGAAGGAAGGCAACAATCTTGGAGCTTGATTACATTTGGTTGTCTTTGTGAAGATCTTTGTTCACATTTCCTAGACCATTGCTTTGCACACCTGTGCTTTTCATAATCATAGAACTTATATTTAGATATATCGTCTGATGCCTTCCAAGTCCATGTTCCATTCTCTGAGAATTGTCAGGCCCACCTTGAAGCAGCCTGGACTTCGCCCCCTCTGGTCACAGCTTTTTAGACCAATGGACTCTTGACTCAAGCTGGTGCATTTGGATTTTTTCTCTGAGAGATTTAAAGTGTTAGTTCGTTAGTTGGATTTGAGTGTTAGAGCTGAATGTTCATATCAGACTGGAGCTCTGCAGCTGGGACAGCTGTGATCTACCAGCATCTTGAAGCCAGGAATGCCCGAGTACCGGGAAAGAAGATTAAAAAAGACTACACAGAGAGAATCTGAGATGAGCTAAGTTGTATAATAAAGAATTTGTCTGGTCTTTGTTCTAGGTTCCTGGCACAGAGCTTCTAAAACTCTTGGACTTTCTCAAGTGATATAAGTGTCTTTGTTATTCATGAGCCCCTTGGGTCACACTTGAATTTACATTATGAGATGACTCAAGGTCAGCCTCTAAATAGCTTCAGCATGGGGGCTGGCCACCAGAAGGACCAACTACATGATTAGAGGGTTGGAACTTTGAGCCAGTCTGACCTCTAGGAAGAGGAGAAGGGCTGAAAGTTGAGTTCAGTCACATGGCCGGTGATGTAATCAATCATGTCTACATAACGAAACCCCAAAAAAGACTTGGGACACGGAAGCTCAGTGGAGCTTCCTGATAGACGAATACATCAATGTGCCAGGTGGGTGACATGTCCTGATTCCATGGGAAGAGGGCATGGAAGCTCCGCATTCAGGACCCTCCCAGAGCTTGGCCTCTGTGTCTCTTCGTTTGACTGATCCTGATCTGTATATTTTATAATAAGACTGTAATCATAAGTATAGCGCTTTCCTGAGTTCTGTGAGTCAGTCTAGAAAATTATCAAGTCTGAGGGGTTGTGGGAACCCCTAAATTTATAGCAAGCTAGTCAGAAGTGCAGGCGGCTTGGGGACCCCTGATGCCTGGCTGGCATTGAAGTGAGGGTAGACTTGTGGAGGACTGAGCCCTTAACTTGTAGAGTCTGTGCTAATTCCAGATAGTTAGTGCCAGAATTACATTGCAGTATACCAGTCAGTTCCAGAATAAGCTCTAATATAGCCCCAGAGAATCAAGAAGAATAACCTCAAGTCTTGATGTTCCAGTTCCAGCACCTTCGGAGGCTTGGCTATATTTCTTGTCTTGGGTTTCATGTGATCTGCTGGTATTTTTCTGATAGATTCCAAATTTTGCTTGAACTGTGTGGAGTGGGCTACTATTTCAATAATCTCTTACAACGAGTTAAAATAGAACTTTGAAGGAATGGGATGTGTTGTATGAAGTTATTTGCTAATTGTTCTTAAACTTCATATAAATATTGTAATTAACATTTTCCTTTTGTTTGCATCAGGGAGAAATTAGTTTCTACAACAAAACCCCCCAATGGAGATTTTTGAGGAAAGCATGATTTTACTACTCTCTGAAATCGTGAAACTTCAGTCTACCACGGCGGGTAGATTTCATGGGTCCCTAACTTTTCTCCAATTTAGTATTTTGACTTTGAAGTTTTAGTGGCTCCTTGTCTAAGTCCAAATTGTCATAAACTCTTAGAATATGAATGCAGGAATGGACCTGAGGGATCATCTGGTTCACTCCTGTTCTTATCACAAACAAGGAATCTAAGCAGCAGAGAAGAGAAACATCCGACTCAAGATCATATTACTTATTACTGGCAAAGTCTGAATTTGAATAATTTCCTATTTTCTGATACAACAAATTTATTCTCACTTTTCAGTGATAAACTTGTTTACTGAGGATTTTGTTATTTTTCCAGTGCTATAAATGAATGTGAATGTTTCTGTTACAAATTTTTCAAAAATGGGTGTGGCCATGAGTTAACACCGAATCTCATCAGGGAAGCTGCTTCCCATGTGAGGCTGCCTCACCCGTGTCTATTTTTGAGGCCAGGTGTTCAGGTAAGTCTTAACTGGCTTAAATAAATGAGCCCTTAATAGGATTTGAATCCATTTCTTCTCCATTACTTTGCTTGTTTAGGTGAGTTTATTTCTTGGTGAATCTTTGCAAAAATTCTTTTTCTCTGAATGAAAATGTCTGTTTTGTTCTGTTTTCTGTCTGCGGATGCCCTGAAAGAGAAGAGACTGAATTTTTTATTTTTTTTATTTTTCATTTTATTTTATTTTAAGATTTTTTTTTCCCCCAAAGCCCCAGTAGATAGTTTTTTTATGTCATAGTTGCACATCCTTTCAGTTGCTGTATGTGGGACGCGGCCTCAGCATGGCCGGAGAAGCGGTGCGTCTGTGTGCACCCGGGATCCGAACCCGGACCGCCAGCAGCAGAGCGCGCACACCCAACCACCAAGCCACGGGACCGGCCCTTTTTTTTTTTCAATATCAGACACTGAGGTATAATTTACATACAGTAAAATTCACCCTTTTAGGTGCACAGTTTGACGACTTTTAACAAAACACAATTTTGTAACCCCACAACAATAAACTTATAGGATATTTTATCACCCCAAAAAGTTACCTCATGCCCTTCGTAGTTAATACCCTCTTTCTACCCATATTCAGAGAAACAAATCAAAGAGTTTACTACTAACATTAACAAAAGAATGGCTGAAGACATAGTTCAGAAATCAAGAAATAGCTAAAATATTCATTATTGTTTCTATTTTTAATTCCCTTAGTAATTTTAGATACACAGTTTATAAACTCATATCTTTAGGTTGTAAAGTTTTCCATTTTTTTTGTACACTATCTCTTTCCCATGGTTGTTCATTTCCTTATGTGATTTGCAATTCTTTATTGTGAGGTTATGTTCAACTTGTTTCTTTCGTGTTGTCAGTGTCTAAGTTGCAGTGAGTTGAAAGCACCACTTCAAAGGGATTTTGTTTGTTTCTGTCAATGCTTCAGATGTTTCATCAGTTCCAGACCAGTTTTCTTGTGTTAATTTCTTTGCTTGAAATTCGTGCCTCATGAAGGAAGTGTCAAATCATCCCCATAACTCCAGGTACTGATTATCTGTTGCTGTATAACAAGCTACCCCAAAACCTATGGCTTAAAACAACAATTTATTATTATCTCTCACATATTATTATCTGTTGACTCTACCCTTGCATGTAGGGCAAGCCTGAGTTTTAAAATTTTTTTCAGGAGACTTTCTTTTTTCCCACTCAGAAGGCAAGTTTCCTTGACACTTTGCCATCCATGGGGGCAGAGTCTTTCTAGTTTCTGTTTCGTGGACTGGAAACCTGGGACTAGTTTCTGGTTCTCTGGAGGGGTCCTATTTCTAGCATCACATCCCCCATCTTGAACCCCATTCAGGCCACTCGTCTCCTAGAGCCTATATTTGGGTCCAATACCACTTCGCGCTGCTGGATTGTCAGGGAGAGCTAACTATTTTCACTCAAAGTCTCAAACTTTTATAGACTTTTTGTAATTGGAAGTTAGCCCGTATCAGCTCAATCTACCGTGTATCTAGACATGTTCCTGATAATTTTTCTTCACTGGATCTTATTTCCAAATGGCTTTTCCCAATTTTTCAAACATTTTACTTTTTCTTACATATTTATTTGATTGTCAATATCAAAGAATCTGTTGTCTTCACTTCACTTTTTATTTGTCTTTGCGGGTTGACATACAATTCTAGCTGACCAGTTATCAGTTACAGGCAATTTTAATTTCTTCATACTTTCATTTAGATTAAAAGAAGTTAGTTCTAATATTGTGTTCCTTTACCTTACATTTTAGAAATTATATATATTTGTTAGAGATTCTAGTTTGATCTTTGCTTTTGTTTCTTTCCCTCCTGCCTGCTTAGGCTAAGATCGATATTACCCCAGTAAAATGTATTCTTCAAGGATTACTGCTAAAGTTAATTTGTGCATTGTCATTATTTAATCTTCAGCATAGTCTGTGTGCTCTCTGATTTACGACACTCTGCATTCTATTGTTACATCTTATATGATGCCTGCAAATGCTTTTGTGATTTCATTATATGAGAGATTGTAGACTAGTTTCTTATTTACCTCTTAGTGTTCCTGTAAGATTGTCATACTGTGGAATGAAACTCAATTCTTTGTTTAGTTCCAGCTGTCAGTTGAGAACCAGGCAAACAACACTCTACTGAAAGAGAATTAGAACCATCTGCCTAGAGTTGAGGAACCTTAGTTAACAGGTAAGTTACCACCACAAAGTTTTTTAATAGGTAGAAATTATAAGTTGCATTGCAGACCATTTATATTTCCATCCTGTGTTGCATGTAAAACATGAAGCAATATTGGCAGGGATCTGTGTGTCTACGTCAAAGGCCAATATCTGGCAAAAGGCTGTCCTGACAGCGAATCAGTGCCACCAAATAACCCTAGTAGTCAGTACTGTTATTCTTGAGCTACTTTTCCTTTTTGTACAGAGGGTGACCACGTTTTACAAACAAAACTCAGGATACACTGACTGGTAAAATTGTAGTTTTGAGAACATGGAGAAAAAATTGTCAAAAGATTCCAGGTCATGTGGTCACTGTCCCTTTTAAAATGACTTGTGTTCTTTCCACTTCTCATTCTGTTTTAGTGCATGGTGGTGCTATTGTTTGAGTTAAATGGTTGCCTGTTTCATCTCTAAGGCTAGGTGTTTACCAGGTAGGTGAAGTTGTGAGTTAAAGAAAGTAGAGGCTAGGTCATTTAAGGAAAATATAACTTTCCTGAAAGCTAAATCATAGAGAAACTGCTACGTATAAAAACAAAGATGAATTCTACATTAGAAAACCAATTCTAGTGGAAACATTTCATGATGAAAACAGAGGATTAATTCCAACCTGTTTGTGTTTGTGTTCTAATATTAAGCTGCAAAATAGGAAAAGGAAGCAAACCTAAGTGGGCATCTCTGAACCTCAGTTTCTTTTTCTATAAAATCAAGATAAAAATACCTCATAGAGTTGTTACAGGGATTAAATTAGATAATGTATGTAAGTCAATGGATAGACAAAAGGCAATCTATAAATATTTCCTTTTTTCTTCTTTCCATATAGCTCAAACCTTCATAGGAGGTGACTGATTATTTAGATTTCAAAGAACTTAGTTGTGATGTTAGCAAAGTTATAATTAAACAGATTGAATTTCCAGATGTGCCCAAATGTCAATGAAGTCAATATTTAAGCAGAGCTCTAATGGATTGAACTGTAATTCCATAAGCCTTGGATAGTTGAAAATTGACTGTAAACTGAGAATCACTTTATGATCTGCATTATGGCTCTGCCTTAACAGGGGTGGAACAGTTGAAGGTTTGGAGGTAAGTGATATAGCTTGGTGCCTGTAATATTTCAGGAGGAAATGCAACAACGTAACAAGCAGCATAGTCACTGGTATTAATTGTTTGAGAAAGGTCTCATTTATCTCTCTGGAAAATTTCCCCTGCGAATGCCACTTATCGCGAGAGTGTGGATTCTCCAAGGGGTTCAGTAGTCGCTCAATTATCTCCAGTGCTCACTCACTCTGTATCCTGGCCTTTTAATATAGACTGTTCCACATTTTCAATTGTTTCAGGCTCTAGCCAATCTCAGTTATGTGCAGCAACAGGCTTTACGGAGACACTGCAAATCAAACTCCCCAGATAATCCCAAATCTCATTTTAACTTTCAAATTCCTCCTCCACCAAACTTTTCCTTACAACATCAAAAAAGGTGACCACGGTGGGAAACCAAGTGAATTTCTGAGTCTGCTAGAGGTGATAATTGCAAATGATGTGGCCCCAATATGACTAGCTATAGATAGAAGTAATTTTCAAAATCATCCCTGTAACTCCAGGTACTGATTATTTATTGCACATAACAAGCTATTTCAAAATATATGGCTTAAAACAATAATTTATTATTATCTTGCACAGTTTTGTGGGTTAACTGGGCTCAGTCTGAGGTCTCTCATGCGACTGAAGTCAAATAGAGGCTGAGGCTGCATTTATCTGAAGGTTCAGTTGAGTTGGGATGTCGCATGGCTGGCGGTTGATGCTGACTGCTGAGAGCCCAGCCGGGGCTGCCCTCCTGAGAACCTAGCCATGGCCTTTCCATGTGGCTTAGAGCTCTCACAGCATAGCAGCAGTTCTCAGAGGGAGCAGCCCAAGAGTGAACTTCTGAGAGGTCCAGGTGGAAGCTGCAAGGCTTCTTATGATCCTGTCTCAAAAGTCCCAGAGTGTTACTTCTGCCACATTCTGCGGGTCAAGCAAGCCACTAAGGCCAAGCCCAGGGAGGGTAATGAGACTTCACTTCTTGATGGGGAAATGGCAAGATTGCATTGCAGAAGAGCATATTCTATGGGAGATACTGTGGTGGCCATCTTTGGAAAATAGAATCTGCCAAACCCAGTTTACCTACTTCTGTTCCAGCTGCCAACACAACTCACCTGTATCCAGAATGATCTTGGGATCCAGCGAGTTTAATTACTTTCTTCATTTACCTGTGAACTCAGAACAATTCACAATTAATAAAATGGATAGAGGAAGTCAGAAATTATTAGTTTCAGAAATAAATCATGTTTATTTCACAAATCAGACTCTTGCATTCTTACTCTTGGTGCCAGTGTCTTGATCAACATGACGTTCAGAATTCTGTATTTATATCTACCTTGGCTATTGAAACCCTGTTTTCCTCCTCACCTCTGCTTTGACCTTTTTGTGTTTCAGATGCTTGACTTACTCCTGATCCCCAATACTCAAGACTCTTATCACTTCTGTCTTCAAAGTTTGGCTTCCAGACCTTTGGATTATGCCTGACAACTGCCAGCTTAGGTTCTGTAGTTTCTGCCTTTACCTCTTGGCTTACAGATAATTGCCTCTGATGTAGTGGAAACTTTAATATTCAGCTTTCCTATCTCAGCTCCACTCCTGCCCAGTCCTCTTCCGGTTTTAATTTTATTAACTTGATCCCACTAGTGTCTGCCTCCATTAGGATGGAGGTACATTCATGTCTATAATCTGGATTTTTCCCTTCAGTGAAAAACAAAGATTCTTTGCCACACAACCTTTAATATCAGTGCCTTAGGACTTCCCAGTGTCTACAATATTTGACGTCTCTTATATTATTAGGCTGTTATTCTCTTTAGATGTTTTATGTTCCTGTACTTGAATGACTCAAGAGATACATTTGCTCTACTCTCAGTCATTTAGTGTGTTTTGTCAAGAATTCAGAAAAAGCTTCTGTTACTCATTAAATATATTATACTTTTAGGAAATACTTTTAGGTAGGGAGGTAGGTGAGACCCCAAAGGTTTGAATAAGTGTTTTAATGGACTGAAAATAACTGATGGAAATGGAACATAATTAGGTAAATGGTCAGAATCTGTAACCTTACTGACTTCTCATGGTCTACAGCCTTGGGACGAATGACAGTTAAAATCTGTTGGTAATTGGAGATTAGATTTTTTTCCCCCAGGAAATTTCTCTTTAGTGGTTTCTTATTATATTTCCTTATACTTACGTTATCTAAAGTCTCTGTTTTGTATAGCTGGAAATTATTGCACAGATTGCATCTTTTCCAATTTGGGAAAACTGAAAACATTCTAATTTATTAGGTAACAGTTTTCTTGACCTTCTTTCAACTTCTACATTAAATTTGAAAGTTTTTTATTGATCATCTGTCATGTCTTAGGCCACTGTAGGTGTCTGTGAATATGTGCGTGAGGGAAATCCTTAAAATAGATAATCCTTGCACTCGATGATTTTCAGTTCAATAGAAGAGACAACATGCTCACCCAAATAGCCAGGATACAAGCACTGTGTGATGTTTGTTATTGAGAAGAATAATTTTTGTTAGGTACCATTTGAGATGTCCCTTGAGAAAGAGGCTGTAATTTGCCGGGGGTGACTGGGGAGTGAAAAGTGCATTCTAAGTGGAAAGAACAGCTTAAATAAAGGTATAGAAGCAGGTCCACACAGGTTCTTTTAGAGAAATGGTAACTAGATGAGTTTTGACAGGATAAAAGATATATTTCGGGAAATAATGGGCTGTAAGACTAGAGAGGTAGGTTTGAACCATTTGAGAATGGCTTTGACTATATTAATTGAGAGTGTCTATATTATTCTGCAGACAATAATGGCTACTGAAAATTTTTGTGCTATTTTTAGGCCTGTTTTCTAACTCAAGTTGGGAAGGGTGTTCATAGTACATTTGTGGTAGGGAGCTTCAGGAGTTCCAGTTAGAGACAAAGAATAGTGGCAGAATTGGCTCACTGGAATCTTCCAGTGTTATAACATGTGTGATTTGGCCTTGAAGGATGCTGCGAGCGTGGGCTAGTAGGAAAGGGTAGGAAGTGGGAAAAGGAGCAGCCTAGGTTTAGGGGAACTAATGTGGAAATAGAGCTGGCCTTGAGAGCAGGGGCCCACACTCTGAATCTCAGTGGACATAGGGAGGGGGCAAATGCATGTCTTGGTTTGAGTTTCTTGGTCCTAGAAAGCCTTAGTTCTAGAAAACTTCAGGCAGCAGAAAAACTGGGTCCATTGTGAGGCACCACTCTGTTTCTGGAAGGTTTATTCAATTTGAAATCGGACTCCAACCAGAGGCTGAAGATACAGGATTGGTCTCCAACTAAGGGTGGTGTGTTCTAGCAAGGATTAGTTCATTTGAAGTGTTCTAACCAAAAGGATAGGGTTAAGGAACGTTTAACATAGTGATTAAGTGATAGGATTTTGCAGTCAGGTGACCTAGGCTCAAATCTTAATTGAGCTGTGTTTTAACTGTGTAACTTTGGGCGTATTCCTTCACATTTCTGAATTTCGTTTCTCCTTCTATTAATGGAGAGAGTGCCCATGTCATAGATTTATTGTGAGAATTAGATGATATAATTTAGCACAGTGTGTGTTACATTCCAAGCATTCAGTAAAAGGGTAGTGCACTGGCTTGTCTGCTGTCAAATCAGCATCAATACTACCCTCTTTTGAGGTCTCTGCATGCCAGAGGAGAAGCTGGGGCCTGCACTTTCCAGACTCACCTTCTCTGTCTAGATCTGGGTTAGGGTGTGTCCAAGAGAACACTCGGCTGAGATTTGGAAGATAAGAGCAGACCTGGTTCTTTGGAGGTAGTTGCAGCTGGAAACATGGACAGAGCGATTCCCAGAGCTTTCTGGTGAGCCCTAAAGAATCTACCACATCAGTGCTTCAGGCCGAGATGGCTGGTGGTGGCTTCCCCGTCCTTCTCTCCCCTGGCTCTTCAAACAGGTGTGTAAGCCTCTAAATCTCTGTATTTGGAATCCCTGTATCTGGAATACACAGCGTAGCTTCTGTTTTCCTGACTCAATCTTGACAGATATAAGTAGCTATTGTTATTATTACTAATTTTGCAAGGTAGGGCTTTTACTCCAGAAAGGAAATTGGAGAGCTAATAGGAAACCAGAATGGAAGCTTAGTCACAGGTCCCCGTCACCTAAATTTTGGCGGACAGGGAGGTCCTCAGCGCTCCCCTCTGCCCAGGCACCATATGAACTGTAACCACAGCTTGGGGTAACTGCTGAGGTGCTATAGCATGAGAAAGACTGGAGTAGGGGTGTCCAAAGGGTGGGAAGCAAGAGAGGGAACTTAAATAGACAATGGGAAGTATCTGAAACAGAGGACCAGGCTAATGCAAAAAAGTAAGGCCTGGGATGCAGAGGGAAGAGTGGAAATCCTGGATGAGCCACTATTTAAGTGTCAACATTGGGGTGAAGAATTGGAAACATCACGATTGGAATAAGAAGGTTGGGAGCCTTTTTGGCTGGGAGAGTAGGGCTAGAAAAGTAGCCAAGAGCGCCAGCATGCACGTGAAGCTCCTGCTCATGGGCAAAGTGGGGCTGCGAAGTATATACAGAACAGCTGATCTTGAGGGGCCAAGTGTGGAGTGGACTGGCAAGCCAGATTGTTCAGGGCAGTCAGATGAAACTTAGAACCCACTGGATGACGGTTCTCAGCCTATTAATACCCTGGAAACCTTGGTTAGAACTGACTCAGGACTGGGCAGGGCTTGAAGAGCTCCTGTGCCTGGATGGGACTGGTTAAGACCGGGATGGACACACAGCAGATCCAGGGCTCAGGTTTTGCGATGGTCAGTTACATGTTCTTTCTGTGGCTCCACAAATATTGGAACACATTTTTAAGGACAAAGAGTGATTTCAATTGAAGGAATATAAAATAAAACCTGGAAATTATGTAACAACACTTGTCAGTTTTTATAGCTGGCTGCACAAATTTTTCGATTACATTTCAAAGAAAATAGTATCTTATTTTGTGCCTCACTTCAGCATTTTCTAGTTTGATGCTCAGAGTCATCCATAGACATTTTTCACTAAACACAGACTGTATTAATTTATTATAAAATGTTATTAATTTTTATTTTAAAAATGACACTTGCCCAGAAAGTTCTAACAGTTTTTATTGCTACGATTTGTGAATCTAAGAGCTCTCTTTTCTTTCAATCAACTGACTTTTAGTCAATTAGCTTTCTTTTGGAGTTTTCTGATAAAAATTATTTGAAAAATATTTTTATTAGAAAATATTCAAATACGTTTACAAGTACATAACAAAGAGTCTTATATCAACAACTCAGTTCTAGTAAAATCTTCCACATTTACTTTAGTTCTTTTCTTTTAAGAAATAGATGTCATGCCTCTTCTTAATCCCCTTACTCTCTGCTCGCTCCTCAGAGATGTACACTATGCTAAAGCTGGTCATTTGCTTTCGGGCAACTTTCATTACTAATATATGTATCCATACAAAATACTACTGTTTTGTCTGTTTTTAAAAATATGAAACCAAAGTGTATACATAATTCTGAAACTAGATTCCTCTCTCTCAACTATATTGTCTGGATTCGTACATTGCAATACTCTTAGTTATCGTTCATTCATTTAAACTGCTCTATAGTATTCCACGTTATTACCGAACACTGACTTATTTGTCCATTTTCCAAGTATGGATATTTAGATGGTTTCTTTCTTAAATTTTTTTTTTGCTCATGTTATCTTCTCCCAGTCTATGAGTAATGTTTTAACTTTTTTTATGATGCTGTTTGAGACACAGATACTGTAAGTTTTAACTTAGTGGATTTTTTACATCAATTTTATCCCTAATGATTTGTGCTCTATCCAACATCATAAAAATATTCTCCTGTATTTACTTCTGAAGATTTTGACTTTAAAATTGTTTTTCCATTTTGATGTTTAATGCACCTGAAATGTATTTTTGTGTAGGACATAAGATAGGAGTCTCATTTTTTCCTCATATGGATAACTAGTTTTTTCCATGGTTATTATCCCAGAACATTTATTAATTAGCCCACCCTTTCTCTGCTGATTTATAGTGGCATCTCTGTCATATACCAAGTTTCAATATGCAGATATGTCTATTTCTGAGCTTTCTTTTCTGTTTCATTGTATGTTTTTCCATTCCTACATGAGTGCCACACCATTTTAATTACTAAAGCTTAATAACAGTCTTTATATTAACTTATCATTTTGTATAAGAGAAGTTATCTGTTCCTTGAAGATGGAGTAAATGTGCCAGTAAAATTGTGGAAGATTCAGGTCCTCTTTTGGTAAAGATTTTAAAAAATTAATTCAATTTTTTAATGGCTGTTTATTTAGGAATTTCATTTTTTCTTGAGCCAGTCTTGATATTTTGATGCTCTTCTAGAAAATTATCCATTTTATCTAACTTTAAAAATTTATTGGCGTATTCTTGTTTATATTCTTACCAATTCTGGGAAATCTGAGCAGTTATCTTTGAGAACATTACTTCCTCACCATCATTTCCTTTATTCTGTTTTTATGGCACTACGATCAGCTACTTGTTTGAGCCTATTTCTGTCTCTCTATTCTTCTATCTATATAGATACAGATATCTTTAAAACCCCTTTGTCTCTCTGTGCTGCATTCTGAGTGAATTCTTTAGACTGCCTTCCAATTTACTCACTCCTTTTTCTCTTTGTGTTCAGCTGGGGCTTTATCTTGTCTATTTATCATGTTTTAATTTCAACGCTTATAAGTTTAATTTTACTAATTTTTATTTACTGTTGTCTTCTCCTATTACTAACTGCTTTGGATTTAGGGTATCTTGTTTATTTTTATTAGTATTATTCCTTTATTTATCTCTTTGAATGTACAAAGAATTTGATTGGGACAAATCCATATTCTGATTTATGGACTTTCTTAGTATAGTTTTATTTACGTCTTTTGGTCTTAAGCATTTGCAGGCTCATCATGTATTGAAGGTTTTCTCTTTCTCTGTGCTCATTTCTCCCTGTTTAGCTGTTTTAAGGTTGCACCCACCTGCCTCCTACCTGACCACCCCTGGGCCTTTGATCCAGAGCAGTGTCTCATACTGGTAGTTCCTGACTCTTGTCCCTCAGTGATGATGGGGCTATTGTAGAATCACTCACCGAGTCAGGGAGTGTCTTGGCTCAGCATCTTGTTGCAAGTGGTGTGTGTGTTCATCTGCCTCGTTAGGTATGAGGCTCATATCAGTAGTAGTCACAGGCAATGGTTGGCAACATCTATTCTCCCTTCTTTCAAGAGTATAGGGACCTAACATCAATCTATTCCCCAGTAGGAGCCAAATTTCCAGAATCTTCTGTCTACTTATGTAGACAGAGGCAAAGACCCACAGACCCTTTTAATGTCCTGCTCATTACTGAACGTTTCTGTACCATTTGCTCCGTGGAGTTGCTTATCTCATTTTTGAATGTGTCATATTTTTAGACACTCCTTTAAAATATTTTATCTAACATTGTTATATGTTTGAAATATACAAAGTCTTCAAAATGTAAACATAAGAGAACAAACTAATTTTAAAAACTAGAATTCTTCTAAAAATAGTTTAGGGTTAACTCACACTTATTTTGAATAGCAGCGTTTCAACCTTTCTTTCTTGTTTGTCTTTCTGTGGTGGTGAAGGGGTTGACTAATAAGTCCTATAGCTACTTCTTCATTTTTATCTTTGTGTTTGAACTTCACTTGCCCACATAATGTAACGTTGTTGAATGGATCAAACATGTAATTTAGGCTCGAGTATCATTTAAACATTATAGTTGTAGCCCAAAGAAATTGTTACTGGTTTTATCAAGAAAAAAAATTGTTAGAAGATTTCTTTCATAAATTCAAAGTAGCTCTCAGCTCACTCTTAGAGCCACTACTATTTGCATTATGGTTTTGTTTTAGATTATGTAATGGGAAATTTGAATATTCAGCTTACAGCCCACAAAACAACATATTAATGAGGATTAAACAAGGAAATGTATGTTCAAACACTTTGTAAATTTTAAAGCCCCATGCAAGTGTGAGTTCATTATTATCAGTTTCATGCAAATTATTCTCTGTTTTGATTTATGCATAAAGACTGTTTTAATAGATGTTGTTCCATAGTCCATTTATGCATGAAGGCTGTTTTAATAGATTTTTGTTCTGTAGAACAAAAATTCTGTTTCCAAGTCATAGAAAAGTATATGAATTATCCTGGTTTGCATTTTAATACTATCATTAAAGCTTAATTGACAATTGCTAACATCTTATTAAGCAGTGAGGTAGGCAATCATCATAAACTCAAGACTGTGGGACTCATAGTCCCCAAATTAATAGCCTTTAGATGGGAAGAGCTGGCTATTTCAGCAATTTTTGTAATAATAGAATTAAAATATGCTAGAACTGTGAGGGACTTTGGAGGCTGAGCACTGATCAACTAAAATCAGTTTTGCTTTGATCAGACCAATCCAACAAGTAGTTATTCCCATCAAAATTTAATTTGCTGGAATAAACCCAAGGAAACTGTGACCTCGGTCTTAGCACTGTGGTTTTTTAGACCCAGCAAAACTCAGGTAGAGCTTTCCAGAACCTTATGAGAGCTCTTCTGCTCTTGGAATCAATACAGGGGAACCACCTTGAGTATTGAAACTACCACGTAATGAGTGTCTTCTGGCATTTCTTTAGCTAAGACTTTTTGGAAGGGGTCTGTGAAAGACCAACTTAATAAAAACATCTGCTCCTTAGAGTTCTCATTGCAGCAAAATTGCGCTACGTGATTAAGATTTACCTTTTTTTCTGTTGGACTTCAAGATGGACATGGTTTCTATAAATGCTGTTGTATTTATGAACTGTTGCATGATCTCAGCCATATATTAGAAGTTTGTGCTGAGATTTAAAGCAGGCTTCAAGTTTCTATGTGTTCTGCTGGGGTCAAATTTGTAGACTTTCTTTAAATGATTAAATAATGTCCTTTCCTACTTCTTAGGCTTGTGAAATTTTGGATGTCTTTCACCAATGCAAGGAATGATACAGTTTTCCATGACTTGTCTTGTTATTTAAATCCTATGTTTTAATACATTACAATGCCTGTGACAACATAATGTAATGACTGTGATGACAACTTTGTATGCCACTTCAGACCTCAGAAATCGGTTTAATTGTGTGTGTCCAATACCTCTCAGTTATTAGCATTAATTGGAAGTGGGTGGGAAGCAGTGGTCTAGAGAATTAAAGAAGCAATTAGTATTTTTTTATTGTGGTAAAATATACATAACACAAAATTTGCCATTTTAACCATTCTTATGTGTTCAATTCAGTGGCATTAAATACATTCACAATGTTGTACAACCATCACCACTATCCATTTCTAGAACTTTTTTATTATCCCCCATAGAAACTCTGTACCCATTTAACAATAACTCCTCCTTCCTCTCTCCCCCCGAGCTCCTGGTAACCTCTATTCTACTTTCTGTCTTGATGAATTTGATTATTCATCAATGTGTAGGTACCATGTTGCCATGGACTAAATATTTGTGTCCTCCCAAAATTCGTGTGTTGAAGCCCTAATCCCCAATGTGCTGGTATTTGGAGGTGGGGCCTTTGGGAAGTAATTGGGTCATGAGGATGGAGCCTCTATAAAGGGGATTAATGCTATTATAAGAGGAGACACAAGAGAGATGATGTCTCTTTCCACCATATGAAGACATAGTAAGAAGCAAGAAAACAGCAGTCTGCATCCAGGAGGAGGGTTCTCACCAGAACCTGACCATACTGGCACCCTGATCTTGGTCTTTCTGACCTCCAGCACTATGAGAAATAAATTAATGTTAAGTCGCTCAGTCTGTGGTATTTTGTTGAAGTAGCCTGAATTGACAAAGTTACACATATAAGTGGAATCACACAATATTTATTCTTTTGTGTCTGGTTAATTTCACTTAGCATAATGTTTTCAAGGTTCATCCATGTTGTAGCATGTATCAGAATTTCATTCCTTTTTAAGGCCGAATAATATTCCACTGGATGTATATACCACATTTTGTTTATTTGTTCATCTGTTGATGGACACTTACATTGTTTCCACCTTTTGGCTATTGTGAATATGCTGCAATGAACATTGTCGTCCACATCTGTTTGAGTCTCTGATTTTAATTCTTTTGGGTATATACCTACAAGTGGCATTGGTAGGTCATATGGTAATTCCATGTTTAACTTTTTGAGGAACTGCCAAGCTGTTTTCCACAGCAGCCTCATCCATTTACATTCCTACTAGCAATGCACAAGGGTTCCATTTCTCCTGATCCTTGCCAACACTTCTTATTTTCCTAATGGATGTGAAGTGCTATCTCATTCTGGTTTTAATTTTATTTCCCTGATGGCTAATGATGTCGAGCATCTTTTTATGTGTTTATTGGCTATTGGTATATCTTCTCTGGAGAAATATCTATTCAAGTCCTTTGCCCATTTTTGAAATGGGCAATTACTTCTTAATAAATTATTAACTTGATTTGGACTATATGTTGGGATTCCCTTGTCTATAGAATTATCTTGTTGACTAAATGATCAATACATGTGGAAATAATGGTGTCATATTAAATAAGTTCAATTTCTTACCTAAAATTTGAAAAAAATATTTTATTTATTTTTTGGTTCTGATAGAAGGCTTGATTGTCAGATATGTTTCTGTCTTATTGATAATAGGTTTGAGACTATCACCTTATATCAGACAGCATCACTGCTTGGTTCAATTGATATGTCCACAAATAATTGCATATAATATTACTTTTTGTTACTAGAATTATATCTTAAATATGGTAGAGAAAGTTGCCATTAAAAGAATTCTCTAGGTAGACGTAAAATCATCTACAAATTTATCTGTTGTAAATTTGGAATTTTATGCATTAATTTTGCTTTAAATGGAACATGCTTATGATAAGATTTCCTTCTCTGAAACAATAACAATAACAACAAATACCAAGAGTCTTTGAAAATGGGATCATTATTCCCAGAATTAATGAGCTTCACAAAAGTATAAGATTTGGTCTCTGGTCTCATGGAGTTTAAAATCTTGGTTTGTGGTAGATTCTGTGGTCAGAGACTGTGAGAGAACTTCAGAAGATGATAACAGTGACAAGAAGGTTGGGAGCCTGTGTCTTGAGCCTATAGGACATCTGGATCTGTCTTGGGGTCTCTCTGGTATCTGGGAATTGTGCCTTGCAGAGGCAACTGGTGAATATGGAGGCTGGTCTGAGACTAAGAAAGATCGTTTAAATCTGGAGTAGACAGAACACTGTTTGATCTGTCAATGTCTTTGGCCAATAAACTGCATAAAAGAAAATTTGAGTTGCTTCCAGTCAACAATACTGTATTATGCACTTAAAATATTCTCGAGAGGGTAGATCTCATGTTGAGTGTCATTACCATGAAACAAAAAACAAAGCGAGACAAGGAAACTTTTGGAGGTGATGGATATGTCTATTACCTTGATTGTGGTGATAGTTTCACAGGTATATGCCTACATCCAAACTCATCAAATTGTATACAGTAAATATGAGCCATTTTTTTCCATCAATTGTACCTCAGGAAGGCTGTTAAAAAAGAGAGAAAATTTGAGCCAACATGCAAAAGTCAAGATATTTCACATAGATGCATACATTTTTTTGGTTCCTTTCGAAAAATCAGAAGATCTGGACACATTAGGACCTTTATTTCTGCACTCTTTATGTCTGTGTTGTCTAATAGAGTAGCCACTAGCCAAGTGTGGATATTTTACATTTACATTTAAATTAAGGAATATTAAATATAACTAAAAATTCAGCTTCTCATTCACACCAACACTTTTCAAGTATTCAATAGCTTGCATGTGGATATAGAGCGTTTCACAGTAGACAGATCCCTAGGACAGCACTGCTTTAGATGGCGCGTGCATTCTCTAGTTTGCCTCAGTCCTCACCAATTCCCAGTTTTTTTTTTTTTTTTTTGTGAGGAAGACCAGCCCTGAGCTAACAGCCGATGCCAATCCTCCTCTTTTTTTGCTGAGGAAGACTGGCCCTGGGCTAACATCTGTGCCCATCTTCCTCTACTTTATGTGGGACGCTGCCACAGCATGGCTTGACAAGCAGTGCGTCTGTGCGCGCCTGGGATCCGAACCGGTGAACCCCGGGCCGCCGAAGCGGAGCGCGCACACTTAACCGCTTGCGCCACTGGGCCGGCCCCCTCAGTTTCTTATATTCATCCAATTCTCTTATTTATATTACCAGCTGTCCCAACATTTGAATATCTTACTCCCAATCTAAAGGAATTGGCCATGTAGGATGGTGTAAGCAGATAGACTTGAATTATTCTAACTGAAAAGGCAGCAGAAGTTCCTTGGGAGTTGTTGAAGCAACTACCACAGGCCTTCTCGGTTATAGCTTTAAACAGTTCCCTATTGCTATTGTAACAAATTACCACAAACTTGGTGGCCTGAAACAACACAAATTTATTATTTTACAGTTCTGAAGTGTGTCATTGGGCTAAAATCGAGGTGATGGCAGAGCCACATTCGTTCTGGAGGCTGTAGGGGAAAATCCATTTTCTTGCCTTTTCCAGGTTTTAGAGGCTTCTCACATTTCATTGCTTGTGCTCTTTCCATCTTCAAAGCCAGCAATGACAAGTTGAATTTTTCTCACAACTGCATCATTTTGACACTGATTATTCTTCTGCCTCCCTCTTTCACTTACCTTTGTGATTACATTGGGGCCACCCAGATGATCCAGGATAATCTCCCCATCTCATGACCCTTATCTTAATCACATCTGCAAAGTCCCTTTGGCCAGGTGAAATAAAATATTCACAAATTCTAGGGATCACAGATGTGGACATCTGTAGGGGCTCATTATTCTGCCTGCCTCAGAGCTCTTTGCTTTAATTACTCCACCCCAGGCCCACACTTCCTAAACGCAAACCCAGACTACAAGATGGGTCTATTTAATGACTTGAATGAGATTTAAAAAGAAAGGGAAAGAAGTACACCCTGTACCACATTCCTAATGCTATGTCATTAAACAGAATATATTTTTCACTGCTTCTGTTAGAACTAGACAGATAGATAGAAAGAGAAGTTATTTTGCAGAGACTCTTCACTGCTTAGCATGGAGATGCTAAAGTATTCTGGGGTTATTTCCCATCTTAGAGAAGAATCATGCAAAACCTCACCATTGCTGTAAAATGTGGTGTCAGAGCCATTACAACACACAAAGTGTGGAGGCAGTGGCACTTGAGGTGTGCAAATGGGAGTCAGAAGATAAAAAAAGGTCAAGGTTGAGGTCTGTCAAACTATCTGGCTGTGTGAGCTTGGCAAGTCATTTATCTTCCATTTATCTCTATGACAGGATTTAAAAAAAACTGTTAAATTGTAATCGAAGAAATTAGAGAGAAAAGGTATATAGTTGCTTCTGGAAGAGAAATGTAGATCCAAAAGGCAGAAGGAAGAGGGAGAGAGAAATTGAGAGAGAGAGAGAGAATGAGAAGAAAGGCAAGCCAGCACAGCTAAAGATTTCTAAATTTTTGACTGGTTGCTGTGATGGTTTGTCTTATGCATCAATTTGGCTAGGCTATAGCATCCAGTTATTTAACCAACTACTAATCTAGGTGTTACTGTGAAGGTATTTTGTAGATGTGGTTAAAATCTACAATCAGTTGACTTTAAGGAAAGGTGATAACCCTCAATAATATGGGTGGGCCTCATCCAATCTGTTGAAGGCCTTAAGAGCAAAAATTGAGGTTTCCTGAAGAAGAAACTCTGCCTCAAGACTGCAGCATCATGTTCAAAACTACCTGACTTTCCAGACTGCTAGCTTGCCCTACAAATTTGGACTTGCCAGCCCTGTAATTGTGTGAGCCAATTACTTAAAATAAATCTATCTATCTATCTATCTATCTATCTATCTACCTACCTACCTACCTATCTATCTACCCATCTCCTATTGGTTCTGTTTTTCTGGAGAACCTTGACTAATACAGCTACTAAGAGGTCTTCAGGGAGAAGCGGGAACCGAGAGGCTTTGGGAAAGTTTTACGGAGGCTTGTGAATATAAGGACCCCGCAGTCAGATTTCAGTTTCTGTTGTATATGATGACTTTCATGCTTTAAATTTCAGGAAGGGGTTGGGGTCTAAGTCTCGAAAGTCCTGCTCCAGAAAGGCTCAGTTTTCTTCTCAGAATGAAATGAGAACCAAAATCATTTACCCCCAAACTCAGCCGGACATTGAGCACCAAAACCACCGCTTAACATCAATATTAACATAACTTTGTTATTCCACTGTTTTAATTAGCAAGACTTTATTTTACCGGGAACTTTTTTCCAGGCAAATGGCTTGATTGTTCATTATAGTACCTTCCTAAAAGTCCGATCAATTCCTCAAGGGAAAGTATCACTGGATGGTTTGCACCCTAAGATTCTTTGAATCTCTCACTTCAAAATCCTCCATTGTTGTTTCCACCAATTCTGGACTGTTGTAGTGCAATCCTTACCCATCCCTCATCAAGTCTCCGCATTGAAATCCTTACCCATCCCTCATCAAGTCTCCGCATTGAAAAACCCTCTTTAAACCAAACTTCCAATTCTCAATAAATTCTAACATTGTTTCGCCCTGAAAAGTCCCCTGCCCTGACATTGTCAAAGCTCTGTGGAGGGAATTCTTGTCCTTACCATGGTGAGCAATAAATTCAGCTTTATCTTATCAACAGGCTGTGTTGATTTTATTGAGGGAGCCAACATTCCACAGAGGGATGAGACGTTGAATCTGTTATTCCCAGACATAAATTACATAATTATACCTTTTGCCTGCAGGCACAATGACTTTCTCAGTCATCCTGTGTTCCTACGGGCTCTTGAGTTAGAGATTTCCACCCATTCATGGGTGGCTTTTGTCCCATACTCTGTCCTCTGTGCTTACTACCCTCACGGGCAGAAAGATTAGTGGGCATGTACAGCTCAGCCTGTTGAAGAGACGCATGTGTTCTCTCCTCTTCTGCTGCTGAGTGGTGGGTATACAAGCCCTGATACGGCTTCTTGGCCCTAATACAGGATGGGTAAATTGACCCCGCTCAGAGGAAGGTAATAGGAAGCTTGGTTTCATCTTCAGGTCCAAACTGTGCCTTCTAATCCAGCTTTGCCAGCAATGAAGCTGACGTTTTGATCCCTGCCTAATTCCTGGATCTATTTCTTAGTTGTTTTAGAATCTATAGAAGGAAGAGATGTGATTGGTAGTCTTGTTATTTTTTCCTTACAGCAGATCCAGCCTGCCTGTAACACTTATTCCCTCTAAATCAGGCCACCTTGCACCACCGAATGGATGGCACAGTTGAGCTATACATGTCAAAAGATGCACAGATGTTAAGTCACTTCCAGCTGGAATGGTCAGAAAAAACTTCATAATATTGGAGTTAACCCTGAAGGAACAGTTCATTATCACTGGCAGAAAAGTGTAAGAAGGAGTCAGAAGTGAGTTGATTGGCAGTTCAGGAGGGGCCTGATGGAAGTGATGTTGAGTCTCTGGAGAAGCCCAGCCATGTTCAGCCCCAAGAAGTAGTCAAATTTGACACCATGGAAAGTTTTTGTTTGGATGTGGTGGGAGTTAAGGCTGGAAAAGTGGGTAGAAACTAGATTTAGCTGGTGTCAGCATTTTTATAATGAAAGGCACAATTTTGAAAGGATAACGTATTGACTAACGAAATTGGAAATAATTTCTCAAACCTGCAACTAGGAAGCAATTTAAAAACAATTATTTCTAGAATCTTGGATTATATTGTTTGTTTTCTCTGCTTACTCATCAAAGGTAGGGCACGTGAGCACACACACACATCCACCAATGGACTTATACTTCTTCTAGAAGTACTCAGAGCTGTTTATCTAATGCCCATCCAGTGGCTTTCACACCCAGTAAAGCTGACTTACTGCTGTCTCCAATAGACAGTAATGCAGAAAATAATGCAATAATCACACTGTGAAAACAAACGCCATTGCTATCAAATTCAGCATCTCATTGTGGGTGTGAATCATGGTCCCATCAACAAAATGAATCAAAAGGATAAGATCATAAAATACTATTAAGGGATTAACATTTCAACATTTTACAAATTAGCCACAGTCTTTATTTCCTTAGCATGCCATCAACTTGCTTATTTTCTATAAACTTTGTATAACAAGGTATCTATTTTTTAATCTTTTGAGATAAAGTATTGATATGCTAAATTCACAGTTTGCTAGGGCAAATTTGCTTAAGGATCCCAAGTACTTTCTGATAGGGAAAGGACTGAGACTGTAATTAAAAGGTAATTTTCAGAAAAAGGTAAAATCCTGGCTCTCCTACAGACATAAAAATTAACATAAGTTAAAAATTTTATTTTACTCATATGTGAGAGAACCAGGCAGATCTTATATCCAATTCAAAGAAAAAGTCAAAAAGCACAAATTTATATGGAGTAGGGAATTGAATTGCAAATGGAGGTAAATCTGGTTTTTCTACAGAACGGGGAGAAGTCAATAGAAATACTACTGGAAGAGACAGAGTTTTCATGTCTACTAATTTACGAAGACTTACAAAATTGCTCAAAGCAAAGAAAGGCTAGAATCTCATAACCTGAAAGGATGTGCTTTATGTTGACAATGTACAGTTTTCTTTCAAATACAAATTTTATTCTATACTCCCAACTCCTCAAGGGGCAGAGTTTTGGAATCTTTTGGGGAGAATGTGGGTGTCCCTGACTAAGGGCCTGACATAGTGAAAGTCAGGGAAGTCCCTGATATAAAATAATTATAAAGGTAGAAAGAGATAGGGCCAGTGGGAAAGGTGGTTCTGGATCTATGAGGTGGTGGGTTCTAGCCCAGCCACTGGGGACAGGTTTGTAGCCTGTGCAGTAGCTGTATGAGTGCTGGATATTTTCCGTTTGCCTCTCCAGATGCACTTGTTCCCCTTCCCTACTCTGGGATGCTGACCTGTCTGGATTACATCATTGGTCTCCCTTGCCTCTTGTCTCTGATTGGGTTTGCCAATGGGACACACCAGCAGGGTACTGAAGGGTAAAGTTGGGTCTCTCCCTCCTCCCAACTCCCTTCCTGTGGAGTTGTTGCAGGCTGGTTGGATCCTTCAACAAAAGATCAAAGCTCTTGTCAACCACCCTCTTGCAGAGTCCTGTCTCTGGTTTCCCATATCCTCTCCCTTCCCCAGCCCTTTAGTCCTAGGGGTGGTAACAGCTCTCCACTACCACTAGCTCTAGAATATTGTATTACCCCTTAGATTTCCCTGTATCATGCCCATACTTTTGAAAATAGTCTCTTTTAAACAATATCTGTTGGGACTATGAAAAATAGGGTGAGTAAATTTAAAGGTGGGAAACTGGAAGCACAGGCCAGTTTTGGCAAGGAGTAAGCATAACTGATTGTAGCACTGACTAGGGTAGGGGTGGGAGGGAGTTGAGGAAAGAAACATCTAGAAGATCCAGTGAGACCTGGAAGGGATCTCAACTAATGACAGTGGCAGTGACTAGAACACAAGGTGGAGGCTTTCTTTGGATGTCCCAGATGTCACATTCAACAACGTGTTTCACAGTTTGGCAGATTTGTAGCTGTTTTTAAAGCAACTTCTTTCTGATGGCAGGTGTCCTATCCTTCAGTATTAACATGGCACACCTGGAGTTCCAGCGCCTCCAAAAACGTGGTAGAACATCTGAATTAACACTTTAGTTATGAGTAAGCATTCTAGAGGGTTTTGAGGATCATGACGGGAGATATGTCTGTGAGGAGAGAAGAGCCCACTTTCTTATAAATAAGTGAGATGGGGGATTGAGCTATTTTACTGATACTTTATTGCGTGTAATTATCTTTGACTATAATGCTTCAGTATAGGTTGTGATATATATGTACATGTAGGTTAACTTTAATTTATACCCTAAGGGAAGTTAATTAATATTTGAATATACCCTAATTGGAAATCCAAACCTCAGAATAGGCAATAGCTATTTGAGTCTGCACAACAGGGTTCACTATTTAGCACAAGGCATGTTAGAAATACTTTCTCGTAGATTAAATGAATGGTTTTTAAGATGTGTGGTTGGCAAAAATGATTTTATAGTCACCTGTCATGGAACAAAGGGTCAAAATCTAGTGAGCCTAGCCACTTAACTTCAGAATAGTTCCCTAGATACAACATTTAGCTCATCCTCACTTCCAACCCTCCTTCACATTGAATATGGAGGATTCAATCTTCTTTAAATTTAGAAGACTAGTTGATCCTACTGTAATAATACTATTACATTTACTTAAGGGTGAAACTTTCATTCAAAATACTTGTGGGAATGAAAAAAGGACAAAAAACTAGGGACTTCACTGAGTTTTCAATGACAACCGTGTATCAGTCAGGATAGCTAGGTTATGCTGCAGTAACAAATAACCTCTAGAATCTTAGTAGCTTAAAACAACAAAGGTCTATTTCTTACTCATTCTATATGTCCATTGAGGGTCTGCTCTGCATTGTTATCACTCTGAGACTCTATCTGACAAAGCAGCCAGTAGCTGGAACACTGTTCATTGTTTCCAAGGAAGGAAAAAGGGAGCTCCCTCTGGAGGGTCTTGTATTGGCAAATGCAACGCTACCTTGTGACCAGAAGGCAGGTAGTTGAAAATATTTGCACAATTGCACTATGACTACCACAAGTTGCATGACCTCATTTGTTGTTGTTGTTCCTACTTGTTAACAAATGTTTGTATGAGTGGCAGAATTTAGCCTGAGACTTACTTTCATTGTAACCTACCCCCTGGCAGAGAGGTTAGAGGAGGGGAAACAAAAAGTCCTCACCTATCTTTAATAACTGAAAGCTATTGGTATTTATCCACAAAGTATTGCATAGTTGTTGAACGGACAAATTGGCTTAGATCAGTTTGAATCAAGTGGAAGACTAAAAGAAGACATGACTTCCAAGTGAGGGAGAGACAGACTGGTTACAGCATTTCAGCTCATGCCATCTGTAGCTTAAATGTTTGTTGATGATGGGGCACTGGAGCACAAAGGTAACACTCTGAAGACAATCTAGCAGATTCCTCAGAAAACTCTAGATTTTCTTTCCTTCTTCCCTTCCTCCTTTCCTCCCTCCCTCCCTCCCTTCTTTCCTTCCTTCCTTCCTTTCTTTCATTCATACTGTTTATGCTTAGTAAATATTTCAACATCTTGATGATTACTCCATGGGACCCCATGGCACCAAAGACAAACAATGAAATTCTGACTTTCTCTCACTCGGCTGTATAAGCAGGTGCGCTCTTAAATAATTGCCTTGACTGTTAAGGATTCTGAAAGCCTATTTGGAAGTTCTTTCCTTTAGTCCCCAAAGTCATGGAGTATTCAGAGAAACATTTAGATGAGAGTTAATTTCCAGCAAACAATATCCCTGCATTCACTGCCAATTAACTCTAGCCTAGAGCTAAGCATATGATTTGAGGATGAAACTTTTTTTGCAACACAGTACACAAAAAGAAATTAGAGTGTTTTTTCTTATAACCAGTTAAATGGTAGACGAAATAGAACTGTTTGTAATTATCACACTTTGCCCAGCTTCCTCCATAATTTAATAGGCATAGGATTCTTTTAAACCTCAAATTATTCAACAGTTTAGATATTTGTAACTTAGATAAATCACCTTACATTTTTCTAGGTAAATCAATTAGTTAAAATAGTGAAATTAAAATATACCACATCTAGAGAGAGCTTTTCTCAGAGAATTCCATATTGAGTTTTCTGAATATAAAATAATCATATTCAAAATTCAAAACAGCCGGCCTTACCTGTATCATGACTGAGTATAAGGTCTTCTTGAATGATAGCAAATCCTTTGGCAAAAAGAACTAGAAACTGATGTGTTTACCTTGGTCTGAATTTAAGAGAAAACTGCTTGAGAAGTGGAAATGAGATGATTTCTACAGTTCGTCTGTTAACAACAACCCATTTAAAAATTTTTCTTCTTGAATCTCAGAAGCAAAAGTTTGCCCATTTAAAAATTGAATGACATCCAAAATATTGCTGATACAAATGCAGTATTTTTTATTGTATTTTCACAAACTAAAGGAACAACTTCCTAACCATACCGTAAAAGCAAGTTATAAACTTTTATTTGTGATTAAGTTGACTCCACTAAGAATACATTCAATTTTCTTTTTTTGTCTTATCTTAAAATAAATAGAAATTCTGAGTGAGGTAGGAGAAGGGAAACAGAGTGCTCATGAGTGTGTAGGGAGAGAGTGATTGCGGGTTGAATGGAGACAGGTCAACCCAGGGATCCTGTTAGCTTTATCAATTAGTAAATATCCAGCCAGGCCTCCCCAAGCCAGAGAATCTGGAACATTTGGCCAACTTTGTTTTTAGCTTCCCTTCAACACTTCCTTTGGTTTTCTCAGGAGCTTCAAGCTCCTGACATTTTTATATGCTCTGTTATTCCTCCCTTTAATAAAGCACATCTATCGCTTGTTTCATTCTATGTTCCTCAAGATAGCAATGATTCGCAGAGATTCTGTGTAAACTGCTGGAAAGCTGATGTGTTCCCCTTTACGATGGCAGAATGCCTCAAACCACTGAAAATACTCTAGGCCCCACGAAAGCCTCAAGTCAGATTCACTGACACTCACTTTTATGAAACCGTAAATGTGAAACTCTCTAGCACTATGCCTGGCATATTGGGGGACGTTCAGTACTGTTAATTAAAAAACTATTTAAAAGTGAATACACTTGGTAAGTTGGATCCTTCTGTTTCTGTGTATATAATATAGAGTGGCAACCTAGACATAGAAAGAAAAAGTCATTGTATTTCCACCTGTAGAGATAATATGCTTTTAGATATTATTCATGATCAGGCCATTAGAATAATACTGGTAAACATCTTGTTTACCAAAGGTGCTTATTAAGAATGCAGATTCCGTGGATAAAGAAGATGTGGTATATATACACAATGGAATACTACTCAGCCATAAGAAACGATGAAATCCAGGCATTTGGGACAACATGGATGGACATTGAGGGTATAATGCAAAGTGAAAAAAGTCAGAGGCAGAAGGTCAAATACCGTATGATTTCCTTCATTAAGTAGTAGATAATAACAACAATAAACAAACACATAGGGACAGAGATTGGATTGGTGGTTACCAGAGAGGAAGGGGGGAGGGAGGAGGGTGAAAGGGATAATTCGGTACCTGTGTGTGGTGATGGGCTGTAATTAGTATTTTGGTGGTGAACATGATGTAGTCCATGCAGAAATAGAAGTACAATGATGTACACCTGAAATTTTTACAATGTTATAAACCGATGTTACTGCAATAAACAAAAAATTAAAAAAAAAAAAAAAAACCTCAAAAGATTAAAAAAAAAGAATGCAGATTCTGGAACTCTATCTGAAACTATTGGATAAGACTCTCAGGCTAGCATGGCTCAGGAACCTGCATTATATCATGGTTCTTATGTATTCTAAAGTTTAAGACCTTCTACTGCTCAGTGACATAAGGCCTTTGCACCAATGGTTAAACTTGGTTTGGTTAACTAGGTTATCTTTAATAGTGGATACAATCAAATGAAAAAAATATGGGGAATGTGAAAATGTTCAGAGATTATAGTATGATTTTACTGGTCTTTCTAAAATTACTTTCATCTTTTTTCAGAATCAAACTCTAACAATTACAGTTTAAATTTCTTTTAAAATACCTTTTGTTTTGCGGAGATTTCTACAAGCGAGAAGGTAACAGCTATAAAGAGCAGGTCAAGGATAGTGAGGATTTGCACTTTTCAGTCTTTCCTCCACTTTCTTGTCTCTTAAATACATCATTAAATACAAAAATAAGTAAACAAATGAGTATTTGTCATAACGGATACATACGTATGAATATGTAGGGGTTTTTTGTGTGTGTGAGGGAGATCAGCCCTGAGCGTTTTTAACATCTGCCAATCCTCGTCTTTTTTTTTTTTTTTTGGCTGAGGAAGACTGGCTCTGGGCTAACATCTGTGCCCATCTTCCCCCACTTTATATGGGATACCGCCACAACACGGCTTGCCAAGCGGTGCGTCGGTGTGCGCCCGGGCTCCAAACCGGCGAACCCTGGGCCGCCGCAGTGGAGCATGCACACTTAACCGCTTGTGCCAGTGGGCTAGCCCTAAATATGTAGGTATTTTAAAAACCTTTTTAGTTTGGATTTTAGCCACACCATGAACTGAATGTGTAGACTTCACAACATTGGGCAGGTCATCGTTCAAAATAGGGACTGAACTTGATCCCTATTTTCAAACTATGGTCCCTTCAGTGGATGTCCTCTGTGGCTGCCAAACACGTGATGGGGTTCAGGAAAGGCTACCCCAAAATATGGCACTTTGGAATATTGAATATTTTACCCCAAAGGAGTCTGAGAAAACGGTAGAACTAGGAAGGTTACTCTGACCTTCTTGCCTCCCACCTTTTCCCCTGAAACACATAGAATTCTCATGTGAGAGGTGCCCTCCCTACACCTGGAGGAAACGAGCGTCCTTACCTCTGAAGACAAAGGGATGCCAAGAAGAATCTTAACAAACAGGCCTTGTCCTGCCAGTTTACTACACTCACCTCCTTGAGCTATCCTATTTCTCCATGACTGTCTACTCTTCCTCAAACCTAGTATAAACATATTCCAGTTTAACTGTTTCTTTGGGTCTTCATTTCCTTATGAAGGCTCCTGCATCAAATAAAACTTAGATTAAATAAATTTGTATGCTTTTCTCCTGTTAATCTGTTTTTGTCAGTTTCATTTTCAGACCCAGCCAGGAACCCTAAGAGGTCCAGGCAAACTTTGTCTTCCCCTTCTCGTGGACAAGTGGAAAACCAGGCTCCCGCTCTTGTCTTAACCAAAGCAAGCTCACTTTTATGTTTTCTACATTGGGGGGGTCCACAAAAAGTAAATTTTGGACAAAAAAGCCAGTGTACTACATGAACTCAGGTGTCAGACTCCAGTCTGGATTCAAGTTTGGAGAATTACATCTAGGTTTTCTTAAGTGCTTAAAAGGGTTAAGGAGTCTGCCCCAAGCTCACAGAAGGGAGAATTTTTTCATTTCTTTTGTTTCAGGATTGCGTAATTCCCATTGGAGTAGAGGGTAAAATTTCACTCCTTGTAATGAAGTTAACAGGGAAAGAGGGTTCCTGTTTCATAAGTTACTCTGGTGGAGGCATTTATTCACTGAGAAAGCCAGACTTACATGCTTAGAAAGCCATTGAAGTTACTAGCTTTATATGTATCTGTTCTCGGCCAAGTTAGTTATTCATCCTCTGGCTCAGGTTGTTAATTTAAAAAACAAGGGTATTAAGATCTATCCTTACCATTTGCCCAGTGGACTTTGTAACAGTAATTGATCACAATAACCTGACAATCAAGCCCAAGAGATAGGCACGGTAAGTGCAAAGGCGATGATTATGATTAGATTGTGATAATAATGAAGTATCAAACCAACTATCTGTTAAAAATAAATTCAGAAAACTGAGCAAAATTTTCATGCAACTAAGTTAGATGTCAATCTCTAAAGGCAACCTGGTCTAGACTCAGGTCCACTTCACGGGCTTCAGCGTGACCTTGATCTTCTCAACTACTAAGATCTTGTCCTGCACCCTGTCTCAGCTACCCAGTTTCATCGGCATACCTTAGATGTTGATCCTATTACTACAACTCTTTATAATCTCAATTTCAAGTAATCCATACTCCTGACAATTCTTCTGCCCTGTCAGGACTTTCAATGTAAGGATGCTAAAGTAGTTTCACTACCCCTCAGCTCTACAATGTCTTCAATTCTTTTTTTCTTCATTTATCTTCCACTTTCCATCATGTTAATGCAGATGCATTCTTAACACTTTTGTCCTTCTCTCCAGTTGCATGTGTGGCAAAACTCTAACTCTGTTAAATCTCCTTTCTCTCTGTACTCAAGCAACTGAGAAAAATATAACCATGGTGACTAAGATCACTCTAAATATATAACCACATAGCTCTTGTTGGCTTGGCACACCAATAGCATTGCTCTTTTGACACTCTTTCATACTCCCATCTGACTAATTCACCCCATGCGTGATTGGGATTAGATTCAGCTGCACTTCGAAACCCACTGATGGATCTTCTCACATAAAGCACAGAAAAGTTGTTCATGGCTCCTTTGGCAGCCACACGAAGTCATCAGGAACCCAACAAAATTCTGTCTTTCTGCTCTGCTATGTTTTGCACCATACTTCCATCCTCAAGGTGACAAAATGGCTGCTGGAATGTCAGTCATCACATCTGAGTTTCAAGGAGCAGAAAGGAGGAAGGTGAGAAAAAAACAAGGCATCTCTAAGCTGAGGCACTTTCTTTGAAGGAGTCTTCCTGGTTGTCTCATACAACATTTCATCATACTTCTCTCATTTCCCAGAACTCAGTCAACTAGTCACACTTAAATGCCAAGGAGTTTGGAAAATACAGTCTTTCTTCTGGGTAACAAAGGGCCCAACTAAAAATAAGAGTCTCTTACTAAGGAAAAGGGAGAGAATGGATATTAGGCAAATCATTTTTGCCACATACTTTTCTTCCCTCCTCAGATTTTAACATCTCCTCCCCACTGCCCTGCCTTACACTAAGACCTTGCTTATTTTGCTGAGAAACTAGAAGCAGTTGGAAGAGAATCTTTATATGCTTCCACCAGTGAATTAGCCAACTCATCTACTTTCAACTCCCCTTACTCCTTTAGCTTTTGTCCTATTTCTCTGGTCTCCTTGAGAGCAAACACCTCAAAAACTTGTCTACTGCCTTTTATACTCCTTTGCCTCCCATTCTCACTAGAATCCAATCCAATCAAACTTCTGTCCTCTGAAACTCTGTTGTCAAGGTTACCAACGACCCCCATGTTATCAAATCCAATGGTCCTTATCTTACTTGACATAGTCCATCACTCTCTCCTCCTTGAAACTCCTTTATCTCTTGGCATTCAGTCCACCACAAACTGTTGGTTCTCTGCCCACCTTTCTGGCAACTCAGTCCCCAATCTCTTTGTTGGATCCTTTTCATTTTTATGGCCCCAACATCTCCACTTGAATGTCTAACAGACTTCTCAAATTTAACACATTCCAAACTAAAACTCTATCTGAATCTCCTTATCTTCCGGTCTTCCCCATATCAATTGGTGGCAACTCTATCATTACTGTTGCCAGGCCAAAAACCTGAAGTCACCATTGTCTTTTCTCTTTGTTTTGTGTTCCACATCCTATCAGCAAATCCTGTTGGCTCCACTTTAACAACGTATATATAGCCTGACCACCTCTCACTCCTTCCACTGTAAGGACCGAGTGCAAACTCCATCATTTCTCACCTGGGCCAGTGTAATTAGACACTATGTTCCTGCTCTCTCCCTAAAATTTTCTTCTCAACATTGCAGTCAGAGTAACCCCTTAAAAATATAAATTATATCCCACCACTCCTCTGCTAAGAATTCTTTAATTCCCATTTTAGAATAAAGCCCAAGCTTCTTAGCCTCTTAACCTTCTTGCTACAAGATCCTACAGGATCTGGGCCTGGCTACCCCTCTAACCTCATCTCCTACTATCTCCCTCTATTTCATTGTGCTCCAATCACACAGACCTACTTGCTATTTAGTAAACACATCAAGCACATTTTCACCTCAGTGCCTATGCACTTGGCACATCTGCTGTCTGGAGTGTTCTTACACATAAGGGATGTTACTCACTTTATTCAGATGTCTCTTCAAATGTCATCTTCTCAGGGAGCTCCTCCCTTCCACCCTATGGAAAATAGTACCTTCTTTTCCTTTTCTGTTTTTTCTTCTTTTACTTTTCCCCTGCTTTGCTTTTTGCATGACCCTTAGCATCATCTGGCACATTTATTTATGTATTTGTTTGTTTATTGTCTGACTTTCTCCGTTAGCACATAAATTTCAGTAGACCAGGGATCTTATCTTTTTTTTTTTTCACCTCTATATTTCCAGCATCTAGAACAGTGCCTGGCATACCGTAGGTATTCAGTAAATGTAGACTAAACAAATGACTTCTTTTGGAGACCAACTTGTGTATCCAGAGCTGTGTCAGATACCTCCTGAATTTTTTGTGAGACAAGCTGCAGACCAGTTGTAAGTGTCTGAGTGTGAATTAGTTCCCTTAGGGCTGCTGCCCGAAGCCTGCCCATCCTCTTGGGTGGATTTTCTGGCTGCACCATGGTCAAGATTCAGGGTAGGGATAAAGGAACAGATGTGAGAGACAGACACTCTGGATCACAGCCACCCAATTGGAATCCCTTTGGAATCTCCATCCTCAGCTCAGAGTTTTTCAGAATAGAAAAGAGGATACATACAAATTGAGAATATACTGTTTAAGTAGACCTGGTGCTTTTGGCTTCATATTTGTTTTTTATTGTTTGGCTACAACACTCTGAACATTCTTCTCATGTTGTGGGAATCCACCATGCTGTTGAACTTGTTGAATGTAGGGTGTTATCTCATATCACGGAAGCCAAAAAGTTCTAATATTCTCTCTACTGGATGTGGAGGCTGAAGATGGGCATGTGACTCAGGTGTGGACAATCTAATGTTTCTCTGTGACATTAAATCTCTGTTGAGTGGCGTAAAGATGACTGGCATCAATATTCAATAATTCAATATGAACCTCAGCGGTGACAGTGCCCAGTGATGGGGAGGCAGCTATGTCTAGCGGTGGGCAGCTATACCGTCTTACAGTGGCAGTGGTCTAACCTCTGTAGCTGCTTTGCTTCCTTTCCATTTTGCAGGCCTGATCTTCCAAGGTTTTGTTGATTCTGTAGTCTCTTCATGCCCTTCCAATAAATTATCTTTTGATTAAGACAACCAGAGTCAGTTTCTGTTGCTTGCATTCAAGAACTCTAACTGGTAAGAAAGGCTAAAACAAAAGAAAAAACAAAACAAAATGAAACTTCATATGGAAACAACATGATAACTTTTATGTTAACTTTCTATCCTATTAAAATTAATGTACAAAGCATGAATGAGACAATTTTGGTATAGTGTCTCATATCTTAACAGTAGTGATGGCTGATTTTACTTGTCAAGTTGGCTAGGTTACTGCACCCAGATATTTGATCAAACATTATTCTAGATGTTTCTATGAAGCATTTTTTAAGACAAGGTTAATATTTAAATCAGTAGACTTTGAGTAAAGCAGATTACCTTCCACAGTGTGAGTGGGCTCATCAGTTGAAGGCCATAAGAAAAAGGCTGACCTCCCTGATGAGGAGGAAATTCTGCCAGCAGACAGCCTTTGAACTTGAACTGCAATTCTTCCCTGGGTCTCCAGCCTGCCGGCCTACCCTGTAGATTTTGGAATTGCCAGCCTCCACAATCACATGAGCCAATTTCTTAAAATAAATCTCTCTTTTTCTCTCTCCAATATTCTATTGGTTCTGTTTCTCTGGAGAACTCTGACTAATAAAATAGTCAAACATACTATACTGTGATAGGCACAGATCTCTGTTCTGTGTGCTAAATCGCTCTAGTAGTACTTATCCTTTGATGCAATTATGCACTCCTACCACCTTGTTGGATTTAGGCAAAGATTCTTTTGGGAGAAGGAAGTCCTAATACAGCAGAGAGCAGACCCATTTCCTGTCTAAGATCACTTCCCAGAAGATTTAAAGAAGGTCTATTTAGCCTCTGGTCAGGGAATGTCAACTTGTATGTAGCCACCAGTGATGTCTCCTAGACCAACCCTTTCAAAGCTGCAAGGTGGGAGCTACACTCAGGGACAACAACCTCACAAGCCAAGGATATCCCTTTGGGGATGCTGTTGACTGGCAGTTCAGAGTGGTTCCACATTAGAAGAGATGTAGTCAATCCAAACAATTCCTATAGAGTCATTGAATCATCCTGGCTAGTATTAGAAATAGACTAGGGAGGAGATAAAAAAGAAATAGGACTTGAGACAGGAAAAATGGAAGCCAGTCTACTTCCCTGCTTCAAACCTGTCTGATGCTATAGGAATTGGAAGTTTAAAGGGGAGAGATAATAGAAAGGCAAGAGGGGAGTGATGGTCTACAGGGGGAGATGGTGCCTGGTGAGGAGGTGAGAGGAGGGCTTGTTTCTGAGGACACGTGAGACCACTGTTAGGGACTGTGAGTGGTACGAGGACTGGACGGTGCGCTGGGGTCCTGCATTGTGCAGGTGGGAGCAGCAAGCCAATACAACCTGGCTTATTTCTGTTATAACCTAGTGTAGATTTACTGAGAGGATCAAACAAATGAGATGATGTATGTGATGGTGCCAGAGGAACCATAGAAAATGATGCAAATGCAGTTTAATAAGGAGTGTGTGGGCGCACAGGAGAAAAACATTGAAAGCAAAGTTGGCATACCCTGTCTCCATTCCAGCATGTTCCTCTGCCCGGTTTCCCTGATTTCAAGCACTAAAAAGTAAAACCTAGGAGAAAGAAAGAAGAGCAAACTTTATCAGCTCTCATCTATACTATTGCAACAGTCCCTCCCCTCCATAGCTCCTGGAGTCATCCTTCTAAAGCAAATCTGCTGATATCACTTTCCACCTGTGGTAGACATGCACCTATGCCACCTAGACCCTCCTTCAAGGAAGAACCGATTCTCTACAGCAAGGAGTGTGGTCAGCAGACAGTCTCAGCTCTCAGCCCCTCATGATCTGTGTCAGCTGCAGAGTTTCACTTCCCCCTGCCTCCTTCCAACCCACCCAGGTCATACTCTTCCCCTGGAGGCCTACACCCAATGCTGAGTGAAGTGGAGAGATAAAGGCCTGGTAAATTCTTCCTAAAGCAGGACAACTCTGAAAGGCAATTCTTGCTCTAGAGCTCCCCACTGCGTTAGCCAAGGCTTTGGTGGGCCTGCATCTTAGGTTGACCTCTCCCTCTACCCATTCTTCCTTCCTCTCTCTCTCTTCCCTTAACAAGTATTGATCCTTCATAAACATCTTACACCCCAAACTCTGTCTCAGTACCGGCTTTCAGAGAACACAACCTACAACACCATCTTTAATCCTTTAAATAGGAGTACATGGTGGTGTGCCAGTTCAAGTATTGCCTGGGATACAGTAGAGGCTCAGTAAATGCTTGTTGCTGTTGGTATGCAAAGCCTCAAGGTGAACAGGAGAAAACCATTCTCTCCCCAGTCCCTCTGCCCTGACGATTCCTGGAGCATTCATTTCTCGACAGAAATTAAAGCCTTAAAAAATGTTAAAACAGGGCCGGCCTGGTGGCACAAGCGGTTAAGTGCGCGAACTCCACTGCAGTGGCCCAGGGTCCGCCAGTTCGGATCCTGGACGCGCACTGACGCACTGCTTGTTGCGCCATGCTGTGGCGGCGTCCCATATAAAGTGGAGGAAAATGGGCATGGATGTCAGCCCAGGGCCAGTCTTCCTCAGCAAAAAGAGGAGGACTGGCAGATGTTAGCTCAGGGCCAATCTTCCTCACAAAAAAAAAAAGAAAAAAAAAGAAAAAAAATGTTAAAAACAAACATGGATAACTTATAAACTAGAGTATAAATTGGCATTTTAAAGTTAAAACACATTTCAAAAAATTTTGGGCCAAGCAGGAAGTTGCTTTAATCTCCAGCTTAAAATCTTGGGGAAAATATGTTGATTCTTTAGTGTTGTTAGTATAGTCATTAATAACCTGAGAAGTTCTGATCTTCTATATCCTGACCTACATAGTATAGCATAAAGCTTTCTTCACAATCTGCTGCCACCATCTTTGCAGCCACATCTCCTGCCTTCCTGGACCTACATGCTTCACTCAGCCATGTGGAACCACTGGAGATCCCAAACATGCTTGGAGTGGCCATGTGTTTTGGGTATGCCCTAGATTCACCCGCTCATTTTTGTTCTGGTTATTGCATCTTTATTTTTGTTGAGGATCTACACCATCTCTACTCTCTGTCCATTTGGTTTGAGTGAAGATGCCTCTGCTTTTGGCTCCAGGAGTGGACTGGTGACCTAGGTCTGGCCAATTAGACTGTCACAGCCTCTTGACCAGAGTAACAGAGGATTGTGTGATTCACTTGGACACATGAGTACCAATTTCAGGGCTTTTGTAGAACTCTCAGGAAGGAGGAAATGTTTATTTCTACTGGGGTTATTGAGACGCCGATATAGAAGTTTAGCGCTGCCGCCAGTCATCTTGCACCATGAAGGGGAAGCCAGCCTAAGCACTGAGTCTGCAGAGAGGAAAGTGGAGCTGAGGGATGAGGAGAGGCTAGTTTGATATTAATCTGTTGAGTGCCTAGATCTAGATATAGCTGAAGGCTCTATACCCCTGGATCGTTCACCTGTGTGAGACAATACATTTCTGTAGGTTTTTTTTTTTTTTCACTTAACTAGTTGTGTTGGGCTCTCTTAGTCTATGAGTTTTTATATGTATATATGCCTTAAATGACACCCTACCCCACCCCATCACCCTGGCTCTGGTGAATACTTTTATTTAAGAATGAGAACAAAAATCACTTCCCATGGGAACCTGAATCCCTTGGGCAGAGGGTGAATTTTCGCATGCTTTGGTCTCTCATAGCATCGAGTCTATATAGCTGTATTAGAACATGTTTTACTTGCTACGGTCTTCATCTGCTTACATCTTCCACTATTGGACTGTGATTCTACCTCCACTCCACCCCCAGTTCAGAGACTGTGTTCCTCATTTCCTTATCCCCAGTGTATCATAGAGTACCTGGCACAGAGTAGGCACTCATTACATTTGCATAAATGAATGCAAAATAGAGATAAGGGGTCATCTGTTATTGAAGTGTAGTAACTCAAAAACACTGGATAGGGGTATTTTTGACTCTATTAACGGAGCTCTGTATGTTTTCCCTTTCTAGGAAGTTTTTTTCCTGGAAAGTATTAGAAATATGATGGTACAAAGTATGATTTCCAACTGGAATAGGTGGTTTCAAGAAGAATGTCTTATGATCACATGAAGAGTACAGTATGGTGACCCCATTGTGGAACTCTCTAGAGGGCAATTTCAGATCCTTGTTTTGCAATGATTAGGAAATAACTTTTGTTTCACAATTTTGTCGTGAAAAAGAATTGATTCTTAGCAACAATATTAGAAGCTTCTTTATCCCAGAAGGGTTTGAGGCAGGCCAGAAGATCCAAATCTGCCTTCTTCAAGTGACACTTGAAGTTTTCATGCATATTATGGGAAAACAACTGTTTCTCATTAGCTTAGTCTAAAATAAAATCCAGTTAGCCTTTTGAACATTTTAATGAGTTATTTTCTTGGTTGCTTGGGTAGAACATTTCCTGCAGTTCAGCAAATATATTAGAGGCATGTACAAATCTGTCAAACATGGTGTGTTGACTTTACTCAGAACTTTGTTATTAATAATTTCTTAATAAGTGGCTCGTTAATCCTCTTGGTTTTATAGACTGAACCTTTCTGATATCAAAGGATGAAGAGAGAGACACAGTAAACCCTTCCATAAATACTGAGAGGAAGTTGGTAGGAGGCTCTCTGGCCCTGATGTGGTTTGCAAAATACATCAAAGGGGAGCAATAGAAAATAACGATTATAAGCAAGAAATTGAAAATTGTGGTATGGATATATTTCCCTTTTGGTGGAAATATTACACCATTTTCCCATTGACAGGAATGGCTGGGAATATTAATAAATAGATTTCATTATTAACAAGAACCAGGAATAATTTTATCTTTTAATTTTATGACAAGTAGGTGGACCTATAGACTGTATCTATTTTCTCCTCTTTCAGCAATTTTATCGTAATTTTACTGTTCTTTGCAAGAAAGTCACATTGTATAGGTTAATTCATCCGCTCTATTTGCAATGACTGTGTGTCGTAGTGTTATACAATGACAGTATGAATATATGTGTCTATCTGTCAGTAGGCAAAGCAAATAAAATTATGGTTGTTTGTGTTACCAAGACACAAAATTTGCTGAGTAAGACTTGGCTACAGATAGTATAAGGGATAAAAATAAATATCATTTGAAATCTCTTTTTATGCACAATGACATTTCATAAAAAATATACTTAGCTGCCTACTTTTTGAAAAAGCAAAGACCAGAGGAGTGAAATGTGGGAATGATTCTATAATTTTAATGGTGGTTTCCTCTGTTCTTAAAATCTCAAGATTCTTTCAGATACATATACTAATAATTGTATAAAGAGGGCAGAGAAAACAGCAATTTATTATGATGACTCGATTAAGTACTCTGGTGTGGAACAGAGAAAAACAAGCATTTCTACAGATGGGAACGTGGCCACACAATGTTTTCTGCAACAGATTTCTATGGAGGATTTTTGGCATGAGGGATAAGCGTTCATATTGCTGGAATTGCCATATGAGTTATATTGGGGGCTATTTTAAGATAAACTAGAACATGTTAATTATTTCTTGGACTTTATAGTTCTGATTTATGCATTGGAGGCTAAGAAAAATATAAATTGTTGACAGCTGCCCTCTGGAGCATTATTAGGCCAGGTGTTTGTGGTTCTGAAATAATTTGAAAATTAAAAATCCTGTTTAGCGTTTCTGAGTCAGAGGGTGTATGGTGTATTGATTATTTAAATAAATATATTCTGATGAGGTCAAGTCTAACTGGAAGAAGCAGACTAGAACTCTCAATAAGATGGGATATTCTTGCCATTTTCAACTTCTCTGATCCTCAGAACTTCACGAGGAAACTGTGATAATAATAACACCAATCTCACAGTATGGCTACTATGAGAACTAAATAAAATTATGTATGTGAAGAGAGTGTTGTAAATTACAAGGTACCAAATAGTATCTATAATTATTTCTATTTCAAAACCAGTAACATTACTTCCAGCAGATACTTAGGATGCACTGAGCTGCGTCCTGTTAACCCACCTGATTTTAGTGCTGCTGAGGCGGACAGTTCCATATGAGTTGCCAGCATCCCTCATCAGTGTAGGAAGTGGTGTTTCTCCACTTTGCTGCCTTAGAGGGCCTTTTCTGAAGCCACAGAAGGCTGATGAGCCACATACACACATGACCTGGAAGTGTGGGGAGGTTAATGCCCTATGGGAGCCGTCCTGCCCCCAAGGATGGGAGGCAGTGCATAAATGTCCTAGGCTTCTTGTCCTCTGCTGAGACAAGTCTGAGGTATGGTCCACACGGTTCATCAGAGGCTCCTCAGCAGGAGTGAGCTCTGGCTGCCCACAAAAGTAACCAGCCTACAAACACACAATTTTCTTGTCTTTTCTCACTCTCCTGTCTTGCTTTTCATACTCCCTCACGTCTGCTTTCTGGTACCACCTCCCATAAAACCATCTGCACCCCAGCCCTTGTCTCAAGCTTTGCTTCCTGGAGCTATGACCCTAGTCTAACTTCCTCTAGACATTTTAGCATAGTGCTAAAGAAAAAAAACACATCAAACGACTGCAAAAGGAGATATTTCAGTAAGCACCCTGTGGGGATAATTCCTGGCAGTGAGTTTTACTTCCATACTGGAGGGATTAAGAGACTGCTGCAATGATAGTCAATGTACTCAGGACTTCCAAAGCTTCAGAGCTGTTGTTTTCAGTGTTTTTCTGTCCTTTAATTATAGAAGAAAGTCTCGAATGTGGGGCGAGGGAGCTCACTGGATTCTTTTTGAGTCACTGAGTGATACTGGATGAGGTACTGCTATTATAAAGCTCTATGAACAGGGTGACTAAGGGAAGGAAGAACAAAACATCAAAGGAATGAGAGAGGATGAAAAAGTAGCAATCATGTGGATAACTGAATCTCCAAATTTTCCTTTGCCCTGCGTTGCAGGCTTCTTCCCAACCCAGTGTTTATCTTGCGACTGCTGGGTCGTAAGTTCCACAAGGCCTGGGAACTCTGCGTATTGTTCATGCCTTGTTCCCCTGCACAACACCTGGAACATAGCAGCTGCTCCAGAAGCAATTTTGGAGTGAATGAATAAATTAACTGATTGAATTTTCCCCCTAGGAGTGTGATGTGAGGGAGAGCCCCAGACCAGATTGTGGCAGAACTGGTTCAAGCCTAGGATCTGTCATTAGCTGGGGACACAATCTTGGCAATTCAACTGAGCACGCCGGTCTTGGGTGCCTAACACTCAAAGGCCTTTAATGGGTCTCAGAGTTCTAAGGAACCATCTGAAGGGACTGGGCTTTGAAGTCAGGCAGAAGTGGGTGGGAATCTGGTATATCTAAGACGTGAAAGCTTGTGAAAGTTGCTGTACTATTCTAATCCTAAAGTTTTGAATTTGCCAAAGATATATGATGATACCTTTCTCTCTGGGTGGTTAGGATGCTAACATTTCACATTTATAAAGTTTCTGTTATATAATGTCAATTTTTGTTATCTCCAGCTATTGTCTTCCATTATTGTGTTTTTGTAAATCTCCATTTACCTCACAAAGTACCCTAGGCCGAAGGAAATAGAGAAAAAACAAGAGGACTGGGTAATCTACAGCTTGGGAATAAACTCTTTAAATATCAAGGAGGTATTTGTATTTGTGGCTATAAATCCAAATATTAAAGTCATGCCATCCGGGAAATCAGCATGCATGCTAGTGATTCATTTTCCAGAAAGACTAGTATTTTTGAACTTTGTTAAAACTCAAGGCATTTCATTTTGGGTCTCCTAGCTGTCTATTGCTTCTTTTTTTTTTTTTTTCACTTTTTGTGTCCGTGGTTTTCAGGCCTATTCTGCTTCCTTCTGTCAGGAGCCTTCCCTCTCCTCTTCCTTTTGCCACCAGGGCTTTGAGCCTCCCTGGGAGTTGGTGGAAGCTTGGCAAGCACTCTTGTACGTTTGTTCTTGTACTGACCTTTTCTGCCACTTCCTCTGCTCTCCAGCCCCCTCCAGTAGAAGGAGCCAAGCATTCATTTGTCCATCAAGCATTTTATTTTTGTAGCTCCTGAATCTTCCAGTTCAGTGGATGCATTCCAGGCCAGAGGCTGCCTAAATTACTTTTCAACGAACACTGCCCTCCAAACTCTCCTTCCTGGGTGTGAACTGAAAGATTGTTTGATGTGAATGGGAGTGTCTGGCAATAGAACTCAGAGGAAAAAACTGGTAATTTGGGAGAACTAGAAGCCTGGCTTTACCTGGTTAATGTGCTTAGATTTGTGAAGACCCTTTGGTGTTGGCAAGAATTCTTCTCCTCATTCCAAATTAAACTTCCTACAAAGAAACATTTTTACTTAGAAGGGTTACTTGTTTTTGTGGAAGATGGCAAAAATGGCTACCATTCTTCACTCCTCTCTATATCCCTTCCCTTTGCAAAGGGAGACTTTCCAACTTCTCCCATAAAGAATTAAAGTCCATTTCCCCAATCTTGAACACGGGCTGAGCTGTGGCTTTCCTTGGCAAAGAGAATGCAGCAAAGTGGCTGTGTGTGAGTGAAGAGCCTGCCTCTGGAGAGCTTGTGTGCTTCTACTCTTTTTCTTGGAACACTGCTAGCCACCATGGGAACAAGCCTGACAGCCAGATGGAAGATGAGACCCTATGCAGACCAGAGCGGAGTCATCCCACTTTCCCAGGCAAAGCCTCAGACTTGGGAAAGAGCTTAGCCAAGACCAGGCAAGCCTGGCCCAGATCAGTAGAACCACCTAGATGACTGTAGACTCATGAGTCATAATAAAGGGTTGTTTTAAACCACTAAATTTTGGGTGGTTTGTTATGTAGCAAAACCTAACTGATTTGGAGTTTTATAAACTCATTCAATGCACAGTATGTTAAACTGATTGCTTAGATTCTAGAAAGACAATGACAAGCATGGGTAATGATGATTAGCAGAGCAGAGATGAGAATAGAGGGCAAAATTCCAGTTAGCAAGGATTTTTTTTCAATTTTGTCTTTACCTGATCACACTGACAGGTAAATCTTTGAAGATTCGTGTTCTTTAGTGGTTTTCATAGCAAAAATCTCTTGTAATGTCATCAGCTACTGTTCCAGCTCAGGAGGTCTCAAATTCTAAGGTTCCACTCTCCTTTGCTAGGACTTCTGTGGGTCCTGGGGTATTGTGAAAGATGGGCACACAGGACAAATCAGATGAGGACTGAACTGCTGTTGGATGGGCAAGGAAGTTATGAGAAGTTTATTGGAAACATTCTATGTTATATCTTATATATCACATTAAATTGTATGACTTTAAAGGATTATTTTTCAAAAAGTCATCTTTTGCTTCCAAACAACTAAAATGCAAAGTAAAAGATGAAAATGCATAATTTAGCTCTTGTTCACTCAGCATTTAATCTTGTGCTCGTTGGCCTATATGTGACACCAAAAGGTCTTTAACACTGAGTCTAAAAACAATTTAAGCAAATTTGATGTAGTAATTTCTTTCCTGAAATTTCCTTTTTCACTTAGCAAGTTATTTTCTCTCTATAGAAAGTGAATGCTAGAAGGAAGGCTCCTTCCTACTTAAAAAGTTTGAAGGAAGCTTTTTCCTTCATCGGGTGACATCATCTGGATTTTATTGGCTTTATTTGAAAAAGGCAATTTCTCATCACCAGCCAGACTCAAAATACTCAGAGAAAATTTGCTAAACTTGAGCAGAAGTGGTCTCCAGATATTTGAAAACATTTCTGAATTTATATGTTTTCCTTCAGGTAATTTTAGGACTAACATAAATTAACATTTTTTGATCTAAGGTGACCAGCTTTCCCTTTTTTTAATAGGACTGCAAAATATTCCTCACTTATAAAGATATTTGAGATTCAAGAGAGATAAAGCTAGATAAAGAAAAACACTGTTGTGAATCATATGCTTTCAAAAAGGAAAATGTTCAAATTATCACAGAGTTGCATACTGCCTGGTCAGCTGTGCCAAGATGAGTTTGGAACTTTGCCCATCAGATTCCTTGGCTTCACTGAGCAGAGTCTCGCTTGTACCAATGCTGCAGTAAAACTCTTGCTACTTATTTAAGACACAAATCAAAATAGAAGTGCACATTTTAGGCCTAGAGAAACAGAGAGAAAACTAGTCCTGACAAATTGGTAACAAACTTTACTCAGAAGTCCATGTTAAGAACTCCTTCCAGATAGAGGCATATAGACACATTGCCCAGTGATTATCATATGTCAAGAGTCTGGTGCCCAGAGTAGGTAGACCCAAGAGCCCCCCTTCCCCCACCTCCTTGCTGAATGCCATCTCATGTTGGCTAATTTTTGCCCAGTTGTGCTATGAATTGTACTCATAATCTAGGTGGAGAGGGTGAAGTCATATAAGGCTTGCCTTTTGGAGGCTGTATTTGTATCCAAAGACAGAGAACAGCTCCTTGTGGAAGATCTTGTGCTTCCAGACTCTGAGCAAGCAGCACCTAGCATGGAATCCATCTCAAACGGCCACAGGGCCATTTCTTTATAGCAGATGTGTATCCTCCCTTCCCAAACTGGTCATTTCTGATTCTACTCTCAGTCCCCAACCACAGTTTTCCAGGTTGACTTTAATGAATCTCCTTCTAAATTAGGCTTGAAGTCATTGCTTCTTAATCTGGGCATCTAAGGAATGATTTAGGTCTGTGAAACTCGTGGAAATATACTCAGAACTCAGTGTGATGCATGTAAGGGCATTTTTATGAAGAGGAATTCCAAATCTCTCATTAGATCCTCACAGAGATGCGCTCTTCTCCCTCAGAGTTAGAGTACCGACACTTAAACTGGACATTGTGGTGCAAGATTCTCCACTCGCTGTGACTCATGGCTCCTTTCCAGGGCAGCTGGCGTGAGGGAACTCACTATCTAACAGTTTATAATTACCACCCATAACACAATTACCAAAACAGTTCTAATCAGATGGTACTGACCCTAATATAACAGAAGGGTGGACGCAGAGACGCATGTGATCTGTGGCAGGGCTTTACCAACGATGTCAGACTTTGAATCTATGACAATCCCAGTTAACAGCTAGGAATTCTCAGTTGTCGTTAAGGCAACAAATTGTAAACAAATTCTACACAACGTTTAACTAAAATTTTTTTAATATCAGTTAGAAATAATTTTTGGCTGTGTTTACCAACTACTTATTTAATAGTGGCTTAAATAATAAATGCATTTTAGTATTTTATGTAATATAAAGAGTGGAGGTAGATGTTTCCAGAGTTCTGTCAGTGGCTCAGCGTCAGAATTTGTTATGGACTGAATGTTTGTGTCTCCCCAAAATTCATATGATGAAGCCCTAACCCTCAATATGATGGTATTTGGAGATGGGGCCTTTGCGGGGCAATTAGGGTTAGATGAGGTCGTGAGGGTGGGGCCCTAAGAAGGGGATTAATGTCCTTATAAGAAGAGACACCAGAGAGCTTGTTCTCGCTCTCTCTCAGCATGTGTACAAAGAAGTGGTCATTGAGTACACAGCAAGATGATGGCTACCTTCAAGCCAAGAGAAGAGACCTACCTTGCTGGCACCTTCATCTTGGACTTTCTAGCTTCCAGAACTGTGAGAAATAAATTTCTGTTAAACTACCCAGCCTATGGTACTTTGCTATGGCAGCCTGAGCAGACTAATACAGAGCTCTAGGTTGTCATCTCTATGATTCTCTTGTCCTTCCCCTCATGGTTGTAAAATGGCTGCCACACCTCTAGGCATCACATCACATAAGTGACTTTAACTAAGGGCAAAAATCTGGGTGATAGCCAGGACAGTGAATATGATTTTTCCTCACAACCTTCTTTTCTTTTATAAGGCAAAGAAAAAAAAATCTTCCCAGAAAAATTTTCTTTACAGCCTCCCCAGAAAATTTTTCTTTACATCTCAAACGCCAGAACTGGTCACATGGCCATTTCTAGAAGCAGGGAGTCTGGGAAAGTGAGTACCTTGCTTTTTCAGCCTTTGCAATGGGAAGTAGGAGATGGTGAAATAGGTCAGGAATGGCTATTGGGCCTCGACGGTGTCTCTGATGTGGTTGCCAAACTAAAAAAATCGACAGATTTCATATAAAAATCTGAATTACATCATCGTTCGAAAAATGAGAAGATCTGGAAATGCTGGACATGCTTGCATGGAAACAATAAGCCTGCTCTCAGTAGCAGCTGCTCCGTTAGGACAGGGCATGAGAATCGATTTGCCACAGGCCTCACTGTTCCCCATTTTCTTCCCATCACTGGACCTAGTTATTTGCCATTCCTCACTGTGTTTGCCTTGTTGTTTTTAGGCTACGAGGAATCTTTCATTTGTTCATGTTACCTGGTTTACCTCTATAGGCATTTCAGCTCAATTGCCTTAAATGGTAGGACTAAGAAAAAAACAGCATCCCAGAGGGATTTGTTTTTTGGGCCCCACTATATATGTAAAGTTTTGCTTGTAAAGAAGAAAAATATAATTTTTAAACAGATCATTTAAAGTCTTAAGGGTCGTAGAACCTGTGAAAGTAGTGCATTTGATTGGAGGTGTCAATTTGTCATGTCCAGCAAGAAAACTTAAAGAGGACAGAGAAATCAATTTGCATCCACCTGGAAGATGATCAAATTTTGAGTAAAAATAACATAGCTTTTGAAACAAAATAAAACCCAGTCAAATTTCCTTTAGAAAACAGTTAGCAATCTAGTTCATATGAGAACAGTAAGGGGAGAATATGACATACAGTGATTTCAGGGGAACTGTAATGGATTCCTACATGAAAATCTCATTAAAGAATTTGGAGAACAGCATCATGAAGGTGGGGAGATTTTACCTGCACCGTTCCTAGGATGTCTCCAACTGATGTTCATTTGAGTATTGACTTCAGGAATCCAGAGCATCAAAATTGTACCACTCAGTACGGAAAGACATGGCAGCACCAATGCTTCCTAACTCTTGAAAGTGAAGAATATACACAGCATAAAAATTCACAGGTATGTATGGATCAGGCCACTGCAGACACAAGGATCTCTGCTTCTATCAAACAGTCTCTCTCTTCATAAGGCTCCAATAGTCCCCCAACTTTTACACATTAAACCTTTTTTTTTGATATTATTACATTAGATTTTATTTAATTCATTTGATTTAAAAATGTTTCTTTAAACATACTTACTCAGGGAACATCTGAACAATATATTTCAAATATTACAGTATGGAATGGGAAATAAGCCAGCATCCAATGAAATATAAAATTACAGATATTGAGGTGCCAACCAACTGAAAGAAGGCCATTTGAAGATTTCAGGCTTTGGACTGGTAATTTTAAGTGTACAAGAGAATACCTAATAAATAAATGTGATCTCCAAGATGCGTTTTAGAACTCTAGGATTCTGATTTTCTTTAACGTTCCTAGAGGAAAGATAAAAATATTTCCCAAAGTTGTTTAAAACTTCTGTTAACATATACAAATAATCTACCTTTACTAGGAAAAGAAGAAGAATGTTGAACTATTCGTGTCTCCCATAAACTGAAAAACAGGAATTTCTGATGCTCTGCCATCTGAGGAAGTGCTGTGTTCACTTAATACCAATGTTTCACATCAAATTGGAATCATGGAAGTCTCCCCTGAGTTATGTTGTTGCATGGAATATTTCATTTAAAAGTTTATACAGGGCCGGCCCCATGGCTTAGCGGTTAAGTGTGCACGCTCTGCTGCTGGAGGCCCGAGTTCGGATCCCGGGTGCGCACTAATGCACCGCTTCTCCGGCCATGCTGAGGCTGCGTCCCACATACAGCAACTAGAAGGATGTGCAGCTATGACATACAACTATCTACTGGGGCTTTGGGGGGGAAAAATGTTTATATACATTAACTCTTATCTCATCTGCTTGACTCATAAAGTTTGACTCTAGCCAGCTGCTCCCACACTCTCCTTCATTATTTGCTACTAACTCCTTTTGCTCCAGAAAGATGAGTTTCTTTACTGTTTCAGGCATACCCTGGCTGTATTTTTCTCTGTTCTATTTCACTCTATTTCTTTCCTTTGTTTGGAAAGCCAGTTGTTTTAGATGCAACTCCTATCCAAATCAAAACAAATTTTCAAGGTCCAACCGAAGACTTACCCTACCCCAGGAAGCTTACCTCATCTTTGGCATCATTAATATCCCTTTTCATTGAGTTGCAACACTCTCTACAGCCTTTCAGAGAACATTATTGCTCTATGAATGGAGATGATATGCTCATCAAGGACAAAGATAGACCATTTTATTTCTTTCGTAGCCTTCATACTGCCCATCATAGCTCTGAGTACAGACTGGGGACTCAATGTGTGCTGGTGAATACCGCCCTTACATCTTCAAGTAGAGTTCAGTGCTTCCTTTTTCCTTGTCCAATGAAGACTTGTTCAGAGCTCTATTAGAGCCATGGGCTATAAATACCTGTTTATAACCTGTCTCCCTACTAGACAATAAATCCTTGATGATCTGCAAGTATATTCTCTTCATCCTCAAATCTCCAGTATCTTTCACATTGCTAAGCACATAGTAGGCTCTTAATAATAATTTCTTAACTAAATGTGTGCACAATATTTTTTCAGGTTAGAATAACTAGGATCGTGGAGGACAATTCAGTTAATAAAGTGACATCTGCAGGGCCTAGATCCTGGGAACTTAGAAATGTATATGAGACTGGCAATTCTGATCATGAGAGAAGTTTGCTGTGTTGAGAAAGGGAGAAATTGTTAGAATAAATAATATGTTTGGAAAAGTTGCCTTGTGAGTGTTTCTAGGTATGGTCTTGCAAGGTTGGGAATAATTTGCATGTTGTGTTTTGTTTGTAGAGATAATTAATAAATTGGACATTCATGACTTGATCTAATTAAATTAAGTTAGAAATAAAGCCATGATCACGATGAAGAGATTGTTGAATTCTTACCTTCCTGTAACCACAGGAGAGAGGGTAGAATTAGAGGGAGTTTGGGAAGTGGTTATATGGAGGAAAAACCTGAGGCTGTAAGAGAAAGGGCTGAGTAATGGATGCAAAGGGATAGCAAAGAATGCCCGGAGCCTCTTGCCTATTATTTTATCTGCTGGGATGATCCTAACCAAAGTAGATAAACCAAGTATGGTAGAGTCTACTAGCTGTCCACCTACATCCATTCTCTCCTTATATAGTGATTGGAATTTGTTAAGGCATGTGGATGGACTACGTTTCCCAACTGCCCTTGTAGTAAATATGTCCATGGGACTAAATGCATGTGATGTGTGCCACCTCTGGGCTAGGGCTTTTAAGAAAGTGTGTGTGCCTCTTCCACACTCTCTTTTTCTTTGTGACAGCTGGATGTAGATGATGATGAGGCCCTAAGGTATTCTAGAGCCACAAGATAGAAGGAGTCCTTGAATCATTATATGGAAGAGAGTCACAGCCAATCAGGAACACCTACTTTGGACTGTTTTGTGAACAAAAAATAAACTCCAATCTTGTTTGTATCACTTAACATTTTTGGATCTACTTGTCACAGCAATTTAGCCTAACCTAATGCACCAACTGTTTCCGAATTGACATAATCTTGTCTGTCTTTTCTATTGGCACTGCTGCAAGAGAAAATTCTATGGTTGCTTTCTTGGGTTGGCTTGGGTAACAGTTGGGGTAGGCTACTGCCGTGTTATGTGCACAAACAAAGAAGGGTGAGTCCTCTCAAGCTTAATAGAGGCAGAATGAGTGGAATAAAGCTTAATCAACAAAGACATTGGCACCGCTATTGGAGAGCCTGAGGTCTAGTGATATAATCTCTGTTTACAATATGTTCATTGTATAACTGAAGAAATATGATATTCACAAATGCAGAGTAAATTAATAGACTAAAAAGACATGCCAAATGAATGGGTAATAAGTGCTCTTGGGGTTCATAAGTATATTCCTAATCTAGGCTGCTACTCAATAGAAACAGATTATGTGGAAGCAGGAACCTGGAAAGAGTAGTAACTAGAGAATGTCAGGCCCTACGACTTCACAGAAGCTTTCAGGAGGGTTTTGGACTTCCATGGGACATGGTATAGGGACTAAATGTCATATTACCTAAATCTTAAGGGACCAGGAGTCCCCAGCTGGTAAGTGTACTGAATTTGTATCTCCTTATGAGTACTGTACATCATTCTCACTCACATTTATCTCCCTAGCACCTAGCCTAGATTGAAGCTCACAGTAGGAGCACAGTATATCTGTTGAGTAGTTGTTTTCACTTTTTACTTTCTAGTTGTGTTCTTAGTACTCGTAAACTATGTTCTAGAGAACTGTATGATCCCAGAAGTTTCTTCAAACTGTTTTTTGAAGTGCACTAATGACTCCCAAATCCATTAGCTGCATCCTGGGTCCGACTGTCTACTGGATAGCACTAACTGGGTGTCCCACGGTCTCTCAAATTCCTCCCACACAGAAGCTCCAGGTCCATGTGGCCACTTTATAAATAGCAAAGAAGGAAAGAGATTCTCTTGTTTCCTAGAAGCTATAATGACTATGAAAAAGGAAACACTGCCAAACTGTCCCTGGATCAATTCTATGTCTGGGGAGGTGGAATGATCTAATTGGCTCCCTTGGGTCATGTGAACTACTCTGGGGGAAGGTGAGGCAAGCCCCCTTGATTGACAGCTTCATTAGAGGTTGACATGAATTTGAGGAGAGGCAGTTCTCAGAGGAAAGTAAAGTGGGGCAGATAAAAGAACAGAGACTACCTATGTAGGAACTCAATAAATCCTTGTGAAACTGAATTGTGTGAGAATCTTTACAACCAAAACTTGTTTTGAACTTTACAAAGATCATTTTTTGGCCTGGCTTTCAGTATGAACTTACTTTTTGTTGAGCCAGCTTGCTCATCCTTGAGAAAATTCTTGGTCTGGAAGCTGTCATGCCAAGTTTTAGCTCAGGCTATCTTAGGCAGATTTATAGCCTCCTGAGATGCTAGCATTATAATGAAAATGCTGACAGCCCTGGAGTTTTGCTGACAAGAATGGCACAGCTCTGATAAAACTAGAAGATGAATGGAAATACAGTGCCTCATCCTTGTGGCGTTGTCATGAGTTTAGGTCAAAGAGAAACAAGTCCTTAACTACTTCAGGACTGGGAGAAAGGCCCTCCAACATCTGAGGTCAAAGTTGGTTTGAATTCAATTGTCTGGATATTTTTCCAGGCTGTTTAAAACAAGCCCAAAAGAGTTGGGAGATAAATCATTATTTTAAAAAAATTATTTCACTTTTGGCTTCATCATTTAAATCGAGGGTTAGCAAACTAGAACTTATGGGCCAAATGTGAGCCACCACAGGTTTTTGTAAATAAAAGTTTGTTAGAACACAGTTCTGTCCATTTATTTTCATGTTGTTTATGGCTACTTTTGCACTATGGCAGAGTTGAGGAGTTGCGACAGCATAGCCTGCAAAGACCTAAAAAATTTATAATCTGGTCCTTTACAGGAAAGGTTTGCCAACCCCTGATTTAAATAAATGGTTCCCAAGATTTTTCATTGCTTATTCAGTTTCATGATGTCATATATTACCTCTTTGCCTTATACATACATCTTTTTAATTATGCTTAGAATAGGTAGTTATGTATTAAAAAACAAAGTAGACTTGTTTAGAAAATTCCATTAGATACTTGAGATAATTGGAGACACCTGGGGTTCCCAACATTGTAATGGCAACTTAAGTTTTCCAGTAAGAGTATTGGATGAATTTCGGCAAAGGTGGATGAACCAAAAAAATAGTTCTTCAGAGCTATTGTCTTCTAGGGAGCATAAGACCAGGCACAAAAGTTGAAAGAACTGCAATCAGATAGATTTGAATCATTTAACATTGTTGAGCTGCCATAGAAAGTAGATTAAGGCTCTTTCTTACAGTTTTACTTTTCTTTGTTCATTCCGCATAGGAGTAAAATGATACATAGAAATTCCACAAATATTTATGGACCTCCTATTGTATGTTGGACACCATGGTGGGCATTTTCACTTAATTTATATACCATTTAATTCTAGCTCCTGTAGCTGTTGTTAGAATTAAATGTGTACAGTTGGAGGAACAGAGGCTTAGAGAGATGAAATAATTTTCCAAATGCTACCTCACTAGTAAGTGGTAGCATTAGAATTCAAATACAGATTTTCTGATTCTATCTTGCATTCCTAAAAATCTGGGCTTATTTTTACATTATAATATGTGAATTGCGGGTATGATAAACAGCATATGAAATCTTTCTGATCATTAGATGTTGGCTTTCTTCTTACAGAGAGGCAGCCTAGTGCAGTACAGTGGTTCTCAAAGTGTGGACCCTCTCTTAGGGTATGTGTTATCAAAACTATTTTCATAATAGTACCAGAACATTATTTGACTCTTTCATTCTCATATGTTCACAGTGGAGTTTTCTGGAGGCTGATGATTTGTGATGACATCATCCTTTTGAGGACTAATGAAATGTGTGATTGTGTGCTCATAGATTAGAAGTTTCTCTGTTTTAATTTTAATATTGTAAATATTGATAAACATAACCCGCATAAACAAATCTCTTGTCTATGGCCATACTTAGAGTGTTTAATAATTTTTAAGAGTATAAAGAGGTTCTCGCCAAAGCATTTGAGAACCATTGGTGAAGTGATTAAGATAATATCCCCTACCAAACTCCCCATGCCAGATCTCCTGGATTTAAAATCCAACTCTAACACTCATTGACTTCGGTAAGTTATTTTACCTATCCAGTCCTTGGTTTCTCATTTCCAACATAAAGACAACACTAGTACCTACCCTACAGAGTTGTCTAAATATATTGGTATTTAATATTGACAAATTTTTGTTAAATAAAATAATAAGGACTTCAGTTTCAGGAGCTTTGAAACAGTATTCAATTTATCGGGACTAATCCCCTCCCCTCCTCACCCTTCGGCTGTAAATAAATCAGCTTTTTATAATTCACAATTATAGAATAAAATTGTGCTAAACTTTAGTTTACTTTTTAAAATAAACTTTTTCATTGCAGAATAATACGTGTAGAATAAAGTAAATTAATCATTATTATATAGCTTATTTATTACAAAATGAGGCCATTAATGCAACCACCCATCGAGGTACCTTGGAAATGCCCCTTACTCTCTCGCAGTCACCATTTCCAACCTATTACCCAAGGACAAGCACTATCCTGACTTCTAACATTGTAGACTAGTTTTGCCTGTTTTTGAACTTCATATCACTGAAATCATACAATAAGTACGATATTATATCTGACTTCTTTCATTCATTATTCTGTTTGTAAGATTTACCTCTGCTGTTATGCACAGTCTATAAGTAGTTCTTTATTGTTGTTGCTAGTATTTCATTGTATAAATATACATGACACATTCATCTATCCTGCTCTTGATGGATATTTGAGTCATTTCCAGATTTTGGCTATTATGAAAAGTGCTGCTATGAACATTCTTGTTCATGTCTGGACAAACATTTCTGTTGGAGAAATTCTTAGGAGTGAAATTGTTGGGTTATAGGGATTACATACTGCTATGTCACAGGGGTGCCTGTTGCTGGGTCATAGAGAGTATGTATATTCAGCTTTCTAACAGTTTTCCAAAGTGGTTGCATCAATTTATATCCCCACCAGCAGTGAAGGAGTCCAGTTGTCAACACTTGATATTGTCTGTATATTTAATTTTAGTCATTCTTGTTGATGTGTATAGGTGTCCCATTGTGTTTTGAATTTTCATTTCCCTGCCGATGAGTGAAGTAGAGCATCTATTCATGTTGTTTGAATAACCACTTCTGTGAAGTACATGCACAAACCATTTGCACATTTTTTTTTTTCTGTTGAGTTGTCTCTTTTTTCTTATTGTTGTGAAGAAGTATCCTACATGTATGTCCTTTGATAGTTTTAGGACATTTTTAAGGGTCCTTTAGAGAATCCTTCTAGCATTCTGCAACCTCAATTATTTAAAATTTAAAATGGTAAAAAAGCTTTATTAGTACAGTATCTAATCTCAAATCCATCGACATAAGCTTTGCTATTATCGTAGACATGCAAGTATAAATGTTGAGAGGAGGAAAACAAAAGGAATTTTTCTTCTGTAAGTCAGCATTCACATTTCAGCTGCTCTGTTTACACACACCATTAAATGTACACTACTGCATGTGGTGGAACAGGAGAGACAATAATACTGTGCTTAGAACTCGTCCAGAAGCCATGCTCCATGGCACTTTACAAATGACCCGCAATCAGTCCCGAGCTGATGGTCTCAGAGGGTAAGCAGAGACTGCCCTGATTTATAGATATGAACCCACCATGCAAATGACTGAGGGATGGCTTATGGAGAAATGTTCAAACTAACTTCCTAACCCATCGCTACAATCTTTGCTGTGGAAGGCAGTGGTACAGTTCATTCCCAAATGAACTTCATTCACTGGTCAGGGACTTATACAGAAGAAAATCAAATAGTGCTTGACTTTGGATTTGAATGGTCTTTCCCAAACTTCTCATCACTAGTTTTAAACCATGGCTTCACAATAAAATCACCTGAGGAATTTCTAAATAATATTGGTGTCCAACTGTGGTCTTGGGAATCAGTCTTGTGTTGTTGTTTTTTTAACTCCCTAGATAATTCTAGTTGCAGCCAGGGTTGAGAATCATGCTCTACAGTAACCAATGTGGTAGATGGTGTGTTTCAGGAAAGAATTCAGAAAGAGAGTCTACAGCCTGTTTGCCCCATCCCTGGCTCCTCCAAAGGGTGGATGTGGGGTTTGAGTTTCCTATTCTGAGGGCACCCTACTGTTCACCTTTCAAAGTTACCTGAGGATCTCACCACTTCTGGTCCTTTCTGATTCTTCTCCTTTTCTCCCAGTCCTTGGTCTTAAAATCTCTTTGCTTCCTTCCCTTCTTCCCTGCTTCTGTACCTTCTGTCCTGGGGACCTACATTTTTTTATGTCTAGCCTCTCATGAAGGTTTTTAGTCATTATTCCAGATCCAGTTCTGCTGCTGGAAGTGTCACAGGGCTTTGGATACTGAGGGTGGACTGGAGGTGGGTAGGGAAGATCAGGCCTTCAGCATGATGCACTGTTAAGGTGGAGTATTAAAAAGGCCTTTCATTCACACTGCCAAAATTAGCTTACTGCCAATGTATCTTCTGCATATTATTATGATGGAGGAGGTTCTGGCCTTTTTTCCTACTAGAATTTCATTATATTCATGAGCAGCATAATGACGTTTCTGTCAATGACGGATTGCATGTACGACAGTAGTCCCATAAGATGAGTACCATATAGCCTAGGTGTATAGTAGGGTACACCATCTAGGTTTGTGGAAGTACACTCTATGATGTTGACACAATGAGGAAATCACCTAACAACACAATTCTCAGAACATATCCCCATCAGTAAACAATGCATGACTGTACTAAAGACTCATTCTGTTACCCTAGTTTTGATGTGTGCCTGGTCCCAGGAAAGGTTTGAGTATGCAGAGACACATTCCTTGACAAAAAAGAAAATCTAAGAAAAAGCAAACTAAAACAATAATTAGATACTACTCCTTTTTGTATCTTTAATTAACAAAATAGTGAGATTTTTTTTTCCCCCTGTGAGAACACCCAATGTTGATTGCTCTGACATACATTTGAGGAAAGAATTTGGCAATTTGGATCTGTAGCCATGAAAGGGCTCATGTAATTATTTTCATAATTTTTCAAGGGGAATAATCTAAAAGTGCAGAAATAACTTCATTTATAAAAGACTTTACTGTGGCTTTACCTATTTAAATCTTGAAAAATTTATAATAGCTTAAGAGTACAACATTAGGAGAATGATGAAGCAATTATGGAACACCCACCCGAAGGGATATCGTGTTGTTTTTAAAAATGATGTTTACAAACTTCTGTTTTAAAATGGTATCTGACTAGCAGCGCTTAAAACATATTTTCTTACTAAAATATCCATAATGACCATTCCTGAAAGCCAAAACCAATAGATAAATTGACGCTAGAAGTTGTTAATCTCTTAGAACCAGAGAAAACCTTTTCACGTTTGGCTTTGTGATATAATGCCCACCTGGGAAAAAAAAGGCACTCTTCACTTACTAGTGTCTGCTTTGACTCATAGGGGTCTTACAAATAGGAGAAAAGGGCATACATTTCTCTATTGCAGTGGGTCTCAGCGTGTGGTTCCCAGACCAGCATCATCAGCATTACTTAGGAGCTTGTTAGAAATGCAAATTCTTGAGCCTCATCTCGGAACTACTGAAACAGAGACTCAGGGTGGGGTGGGGGTGGGGGCCTGTAGGTGATTCTTATGCAGCTATGATTTCAGAGCCACGGCTCTACTGCCTCTGTAATGATTTTTGAGGCAGCCAAATCACTCCTTCCCCTCCCTCTTCCCGCATCAACTTTATTTGAAAGGTCAGAGACTGCCACTCTTAGAAACTAATGGCAAAGAAGTTCTGGGTATCTGGTAGTGGACAGGGGCATCCAGGGAGGTATGGTCTCCAGGAAGAAAGTGCTAAAGATGCAGAAAGGTGAAAGGACTTGGCAGTGCATCCTGTAAATGGTAACTTTTCATTGATTTAGAGAACCAGAGAACCAGGAAGGTGGTATGAAAGCGAACACTACCTCATAAGAACACACAGTGCTACTCCACGCAAGTGGTAGCATGGAACTTGCAATTGGACTGGAATTTGGCTTCTACCTAAGGGGTCAGAAAGCTGGGTCAAGGGCAATATTTCCTCACCCAGGGTGAAAAGTGAGCGAGAATCAAACCCACAACCAACATGAAGCTAATGGGAAAACAATATAGACTAGGGAAGAGAACAGACTCATGAAGTCTTTAAGAAGACCACACTTTTCAAAATGATCTACTGTAGATTTGGAATAAACTACAAAGAAATAGATATTCTTAATAGGTGAACGGAGGCAAGGCCTCTATAGAATAGCAGCCAAAAATTTTAAAGGGGGTAAAATCTCTGATGGAAAGATGGAAGGGTGACTTGAAAAGGGAGATGAATAATATTAAAAAGGATTGCAAGCACATTAAAAATTAAATAGTAGATTTAAAGTCTACATTAGAGGCAAAAAAGTGATGATTTAGCATTATGGAAAATCAAATCAATGAAGACACTCTTCCAGAATGTAGAAATAAAAGATACATTTGATAAAAATGATGAGAAAGAAGATAATACAAATGGAAGACAGAATAAAGATTCAACAAGTGGATAATTTGTGTTTATGAGAGGAATATTGGAACAAAAGAAATAAACATAAATGTAATAGATGAGCTAAAAAGGTGACTTTAGTCATATTGAAAGATTCCATCATGATTCTGGAAAAATAATTGAAAAAAGATACATATTCAAACTTATCCAGACAAAAAATACTGAACTGAATGAGAAGCGAAAATAATTTTATAAGCATCTAGCCAGGGAAGAAAGAAATCTACAAGGATAAAAAAACAAGGTGGCCCTAGAACTGGAGTTGCAATATGACTGCTCAAGAGATGAAGTTTAGAACTCAAGAATGAAGATGTTATGTAAAAGATGACTGTTGTGTAGCTGGAACTAGCTTAACAAGACATACCTAAATAATTACTGTAAATCTTCTACGTAACTGAATACTTGTGTTAAATTAGTTTTTGAAAATATGTGTAGTACGAAAATGAAAATTTAGTTTAATAAACTTAATATTTATATATTTATTATCAATAAGTAATACATTTAATCACAGATTAATAAATAGTATAATAACAATACAGATTAAGTTTATTACTAGATTATAGTAATGAAGATTGAGAGGTGAGTGCTGAAGGAGCAGATGGTTGGCAGAGGGTGAAAACGTGCCCCATGCCCTATAAAAGAGGAAATTACAAAGATACTCTTTACTCTTGATTCCGAGAAGTTGAAGAATGTAGGTCTAAAGGTGATTTTGGAAAAAAAGATTAAAGTACCCATTAACAAAATTAAACACAGGACATATGCCTTTTCTATACTAGAGTATAGAAAAGCCAAGAAAACATAATGAGAAAAAAGGGAACAAGAAAGCTTAAAAAATTAAACAAAAAACACATCAACAAAATAACCCAAATGTATCAGTCAAACCAAAAAATAAAGTGTACTAAAATCTCTGTGCAATGCTTAAAAAACATGCGTGTTGAGTCATTAGCATGAGATTCCATCCTGTTTCTGTCACTTGTTAGCTTGTTTCGTAGCATCGTTAACTCCACTAAGCTTCGGTTGTCTAATCTGCTAAATGAGGATAACAAGACTTATTTCTCAGCGTTGTTCGGAAGACTAAGTGAGACTTTATATAAACAAAGTAATAAATCTTATCCACTGTTTGGCATACTGAGGAAGGGGCACAGTCTCCAGGTTCAGAGCCTGGATTATGGTGTCTGATAGGTTTTAATCCTGGCTCTATTACTCACTAATCTTACTTACCAAACTTGAGGCAAGTTACTGAGCTCTCTAAGCCTTAGTTCACTCATCTATAAAATGGGTATAAAATAGTACCTACCTTATAGGATTACCATGAGGATTAAATAAATAATACATGTAAAATACTTGGGACAATGCCTGGTACAGATAGCCCAGTTGTATTTGCTATAATTATTATAGCAAACTAGCAGCTTTAAATCTGAAATGTTAAAATGTACGTTAATAAAACTAGCATTATTAATAAAAGAGCAATAGTAATATTTTAAAATGTCAGGCTGGATTAAAAACCTAAGCATGCAATAGTAAGGGGCTGCATAAATACATTTGGTAGTTTCCTATGATCAACGTAAAACAATTAATATGAAACATTTTATAAAATATATCTTGTATATTTATATCCAAGTACTAACAGGAATTAACCCTTGGGAAACATAAAATTTTATTCTTTATGTTTTTCTGATAGTTTCCAAACATTCTATAATAAATGTATATTACTTTTAAATCAATAAAAACATATTGTATTTTAAAAGGTATATTTTTGAAAAACATTTGGTTACACTGGGAAAAATTCTCAATATAATACCAAGAAAAAACAGACGCAAAATATGAAAAATTTTATCAACCATGTAAAATATTCTTGGAAAAATAGTAACAATGTTGTTAGCATTGCTGTTTCTGGGTGGTAAGATTATTATTCATTTTTTCTTCTTCAGACTTTGTGTCTGTTTTCCCAACTTTTCTGCAGTACTCAGGAAACACTAATAAAATTGGAAAGAGAAAAATAAAGTAATAAAAATAAAATAAGTCCTTTGTAAATAAGTCATTAGCTCAGATGTTGGCAAGTAGGGTTTCGCGGAGCTGAAGGGAAGCTTGGAGAGCAATGTGCTTAGTCCGCTCCTTTTCCCAGTGAGGAAGTGAGGCCAAGAAACATTTAGTGATTTGCTGGCAGTCACAGAGTGAATGAATAAAAGAGCAATGTGGAGAACCCAGATCCGTCCGTGTGGTTTTTCTACTAAATTATGTGCCCTTTCAATTGGTGCAAATTTTGTGCAAAATTTACTCAGTTTAATGTAAATACCTAATTCCACGCAAGGCATAGGAGCTTCCTGATTCATCCCCAGTTTCAAGAAATGTCTACTTGCAATACAGAAACGTCTTTCACCAGAGTAACAATTTGTAGAGAACAGTGGCAAACAAATAGCAGTATCTGCTCTTGCAAGTGGCAACAAACACCCTATGAGTGTTGGTTTGTAATTATCTATTTGTTCCCCTCCTCCACACAGATTTACATTTTCCCATGTTCTCCTGGACATCTTGATCCACGTGGTTGTCTGGAAGTCAACAAAGCAGGCCCTGATAGCTATTAGGTTTTCAACGACGGATCCAGCCCAATTCCAGGCAGAGGGACTTTGTTGCCGTCCTACCATGAAGAGGCTCCCCGGCTTTCTGCAGTGATTCCCAAGTGCCAGTCCTCAGAAGTTCAGTGCTGAGCTGAAGTTTTCACCATCTGATTACAATTTCCCCGTTTGAGGCAATGTAATAAAAGTAAGGATATATGGGAAGTTATTTATAAAGCTAAGTTTATTCACTCTTTCGGTGTTAAAATTTTTTTTATGAAATGATGGTGACAGGTGTGTGTGTGTGTGTGTGTGTTTAATGTCTTGGAAAAATAAAAAGTTGGCAATCTCATGTGGATCTCCAAAATGTTTTTGAAATTTTATTGGTCTACGGAATTTCAAAGTCTGGGACCCACTGATTCAGTATTGGGACATGAGAGTTTGGGATTAGAAGAATCATAGAGCTCATATCCTGGGGCTGCCACACGCTTTGAGAAATCTCTTAATTTCTTTGGGTTTTCCTTTTTTTAGCTGTAAACTAGAGAAGGTAACATTTCTCTCAGGAAGATTAAATATTCTCATAAAACATCCAGAAAAATGGCCGGCACATAGTTTCCTCCAGACATACCTGCTACAAAGTAAGAGCATAATAGAAGACAGTCATGATTTGGCTATTGATTGTGTGAGACAACTAACAAATCAATAAATATTGGTTCCCTTTCCCTTTGTTATTACTTAGCACCATATAGTCATTAAAAATTTCATTAGATAGAGCTGTCTTGAGGAAAATGATGTTTTTATCGTTTCTATAATATTTCTTGCTATAATCACATACCTTTTTAAAATTAGGTCTTAAAGCTTTCACTGTGGGTTTCTAGTAGCAATTTTCTGATAACGTATATTCTGAGAACTTTAGGTTTACTTCAAAAGGATTGTTGTCTAACTCCGGATCATATTCTACCATATTACAGCTTGACTTTGTGGCAAATGTTTCTGCAGCAAAGAGATATGTGTGTCCTACTAGAGGAGCATAGAAGCTGGCAGCAGTGTGTCTATGTTTGTGGAATGATAAGACTATTCGAGACCGCCTTACCTAACTTTCCCATTTTATAGACATTACTCATGATGCTCTTGCTTCCTTGTCTCTGACGTTCCTTTGTTCTCTCTTCCTACTCACTGCTCCATCTTGCCTATACTACTTTCTTCAATGGTTCAGCCACTGGCCTGCCTTGCTGTCTTGATTCCATGCCGTTCTCTCATCCTCCAGGCCTTTGAAATACCTTCTTAAGTCCTCATCAAACTTTCACTTCCATCAAAGAAACTCTAAAACCCCATTTATTCAAGAAGTCATCCCTGACAGACTGCACATCAAGTTAGGATTATTTTTTTCATTTTTGTCCTATTGTAAGAAATTTACACCCAAGTCCCTCAAGTAGGAGCAAATACTCATTTATTTTATTATAGTCCAGAAACATCCATGTTTTTGGAGGTTGTTGTTGATGATAGGTTATGATTTTTCAATGTGACTTATCCCTTATTTATTTTTCTCCTTGGGAAGAATTTGTGTGGGAATGATCATGTGCTCATTTGGTACATAAATATAGCACAAGGATACCTTTAATTAATGACTCCTTTCTATGATGTTGAGAAAGGGTTGTCTCTTTAACGAAGCCAAGATTTGTTCAACAAGTGTTTTTGAGCATCTACTATACATAGGACAATATGATAGAAAGAGTTGAATTCAGCAGGTTGTAATGTCAACCAATGAGTAGACAATAAGGAAAGATACTGTCTTCAAAAAGTCATAGCTAAAAGTAAAGGAGAGGGGCTGGCCCCATGGAGTAGTAGTTAAGTTTGGCGTGCTCTGCTTCGGTGGCCCGGGTTCGCAAGTTGGGATCCTGGGCACGGACCTGTACCACTTGTCAGCCATGCTGTGGCAGTGACCTACATACAAAATAGAGGAAGATGGGCAGAAACGTTAGCTCAGGGCTAATCTTTCTCAAGCAAAAAAAGAGGAAGATTGGCAACAGATGTTAGCTCAGGGCAAATCTTCCTCAGCAAAAAAAAAAAAAAAAAGCAAAGGAGGGATTTTTTTATTCATTAGGACATAAATTCCACATGGTTTGTAATACTAGCCAATTGATTGTCTGAAGGGTAGCCAGTTGATATACAACAAGTAATTCCCAAGTGGGGAAGAGCCAATTCTTAACATGCACCAGGTGTAGGTGTGGTAGCTAAGGTCATGGTGTCAGAGAGTGCTGATCAGTGGGAGACAGCTGACTTTGGAAGAATATTCGAGGGTGGCCTTGGAAAAAAGTGTGCAAGAAAAGGTTGAGGAATCGATGAATTTACTACTAATCACCTACTATGAGTGAGGCATGCTGCTGCATCTTGAGTATGTAAGATGAATAAAATAAGCTCCATTTCTTGGACAGGTTGGTGTTTAGAGGTAGAAAGAGATGTGTAAACAAACAATTGAAGAACTCTGGGAACTTCCGTAGTAGATGTCTTTATTCACACCACAGTTTTATCTAAAAGCTGGATGCCGTGTTCCGGAAATGTTTGGTTGAAAAGAATCTTTCCTGACATCTGTTTATTTTTCTAGAGCTTTTGGATTCCTTATACCTGACACTTTGGGCATATTTTTGATTTTATCATTGGACTTTTTTACAAGCCTGATAAATCATGTCTTTTCCACTGACATAAGCCTGAAACTATGTGCCTAGGTACAGCATGAAACTTAGCAGTTCCCGGGGTCCAGTGGCATGCTCTGATGGAGCCAGTGGATGAAGCCCAGAATGCCAGCAGGCATCACATAAAATTTCACTCTCTGCCAGGTGGTCTAGTGCTTGCACACTGTAGGTGTCACCAATTCCAGATGCCCAAATTGAAGAAACAGGACTGTATTCTTTGATTCAAAGTGGGTGGGCAATTTGTTCAATCCCAGGGGCCTTTGAACTTTGAGATGTAGGCTGAGAGAGCCAGTTATTTGAAATGAAGGTGGCTGGCACAGACAGGCTGAGGGCCCAGCAGGGAGGGGAGAGAAGGAGCAGAAAGCCTTCCAAGAAGAAGCTGAAAATTGACCTAGTTATTTTGATGGCACGCTCTGCTGCATTTCCCCTTCAGGCCAAGTCCAGACTCCCCGACATGAAATTGAAGCACTCACTGCCAAGGATGTAAAGTTTGGGGATTTTTCAAGTGTTTTCTTTCTTTCTTTTCTTTTCGCAGAAAGGATACCCTGCTCAATCAAGGAATGTCTGTCCTCAAGCTGAAAACAGCAATGGTGATTAGGATTATTTGTGTTGAGTTGAATCCAGAGAGGAGTGGACAAGCAGAGGGTGAGAGGCGAGACCATCTGGCTTCTATCCTCCACTCCCTTCAGGATCCGGAGATCCTATGGGGACATATGGGAAAGAGCGTGGGTAGAGTGTGAGGCCTGAAGAAGGGAGAGCGTGGGCAGAGTGTGGGGGCTGAGGAAACTGAGAGTGTGGGTAGAGTGTGGGGGATGAGGAAACGGAGGCAGGCTTGGTCCTGCCCCTTTATTCTCTTGGGCTCTCTGCCAGTAGCATACTACCCCTCCCCTTTAGTGGTAAGAACTGTTTTTTCTAACTCTCTATCTCCATATTTCTTTTGGGCTATTTCTTGGGCTTGCAGGCCAAACTATAGTGCAAGATTTATCAACAGTGGCACTGTTGACATTTTGGGCCAGATAATTCTTAATTAGGTGGGGATAGGGGTGAGGTTTTCCTGTGTATCACAGGATGTTTGGCAGCATCTCTGGCCTCTACCCACTAGATGAGTAGACTGCTCACTCCCCAACGCCCCCAATTTGGGACAACCAAAAATGACTCCAAGGGGGCAAAATCACCATATCTTGAGAACCACTGCTAAAGAGCTACAAAGCAGTCCATCCTTCTCAAAGACTCTGAACATGAAACTTTACCCTGCTGAATCTGGAGCAGAAAACCCTCCAGATTCTTCCTTCAGGACCTTAATGGCATGTACATGCAGAAATGCTCAGAATACAGAAATGCTCTTTATTATTTAGTATTGTTACTATGGTCTCAGTAAGAAATATACACACCTAACTTGGAGGTGACATTCTTAATAGCTTATTAATTCTGAAAAATTTACAGGTTATTTATTTTGATTCACCCATAGAAGCATGAAAAGAAATCAAGGGTAATAAGACTGGAAAGTCAGGTTGGTGCTGGACTTTGAAAGGTCTTGGCTATTAGACTCAGAGTTCAGACTTTGTTCTGTAGATAATGGGAGACATACGGAAGGATTCCTTAAATCTTTCTTTTGTACCATTACTTGGGACAAACTTTTCACTCTGACTAAATGGATCTTTTCAAAGATATTTGACTATGCTGTGTTTATGTCTACTTCATAAAGGTTTAACAACTTGGTGCACTGCCCGAATCCCTTGATCCTTTTGCCTCAATTGTTGTTTCAATGCCCTCTTCAGATGTAACAAAGAAGTTTAACTGAAAAGGATAACCATTCTAGAGGGTAGAGCCAAGATCCATGGAGAACAATGGACAGGTGAACTATTCAGAGGTTACAGAATTAGAACCAAATGAAGGAATATTCCCCGCTCCAGAGTCCTGGCATCTCACATCTTCCCAGCTGGATTTCAGGATTGCAATGGACCAGAGACTGCTATGTGCTCCCATCCTTCCTCTTTCTGAATGCAAAAGTAGTTTATTTCTGAATGAACTGTTTATTGTAGTTGTCTTGTTCTGGTTCAACTGCTATTGTTGGATGTGTGGGAGGGCAGATAACTTGTCATTTTAGTACCCGGATCTCTGGGTCAAGAGGTGCCACATTTGGATATCACGTGAAGACTCCAAGCGTCAGCTAGAAATACTGTACTTGCAGCTTGATACCTTTTTTTCCCGTCTCCTTCCTTTCCTCCTTATCCTTTCTCTTTTCCGTCTTTCTCTTTCTTCCTCCCTCCCTCCCTTCCTTCTTCTCTCCTTCCTTCATTCCGTTTCCTTCCCCTTCATCCTCTTCCCTCTTCCTCCCCATCTCTCTCTCCCTCTCTCATTCTCTCCATTTCTTCAATCCTTCCTTCCTCTTACTTTTTGTCTCTAGTCTGTGAATACAACTCTCATGGTGATTTGTGAGCTCCTTTTATTGTGTGCAACCCTGACCAGAATTTCTCTTTATTCATATATAGTTCTTATGAATTCTTCTTGTCGTTTTTTTTTTTAAACCACACATCTGCTTATTTATTTTTCCTGAACTAGATTTTCAGTGTCTGGTATTGTGTCTCAACAACTTTTCTATAGCTTGAGATTTTGGGAGTTGGGAGATGGGAAGATTTATTTACTGAAAACTAAGTTCTGGTCTCCTGATAATTTTGTTAAACATCTACACCACCCCTTGGGGATGCATATATAGATCATTCTCCAAATTCAGCTTGGAGCTATTTCTACTTTTGAATTTTGTGCCATGAAATTGTGACCTTTGCTTTTTTTGATTTCTGCTGATGAATTTTTTTGAGGCGTGTTGGGTTCTATCATTTGTTGTTCAATTTGTTGATATTAGAGATGGAAGTCTCTGTGGTTTAGCTTCATTTCATCATCTTTACCGAGAAGTTCAAAGCCAACTTTTAAAACGGCCTCATTTTTTTAAGTAAACTTTTAAATTGAGTGTAATGTACATTTTGAAAAGTGCACAAATCATAAGTGTACAGCTCAATGATTTTTCACAATATGAATATACTCCCTAGATCAAGAAATAGAACATCGGAGTACTGTAGTCCTCCCTTATGCAGGGAGGGTTATGTTCCAAGACCCCCAGTGGGTGCCTGAAACCTTGAATCATGCCAAACCCTATATATACTATGTTTTTCCCTATACATACACACCTATGATAAAGTTTAATTTATAAATTAGACACAGTAAGAGATTAACAATATCTAATAATAAAGTTGGCTTTGGGGCCATTATTAAACAAAATAAGGGTTACTTGAACACAAGCACTGTGATACCACAACAGTCAGTCTGATAACTGACAGCTACTAAGTAAATAACAGCAGGTAGCGTATACAGCATGGATACGCTGGACAGAGGGATGATTCATGCCCAGGGAAGGATGGACTGGGATGGTACAAGATTTCCTCACGCTACTCAGAATGGCACATAATTTAAAACTTACGAATTGTTTATTTCTGGAATTTTCCATTTAATATTTTCAGACTCCTGTTGCCGGTGGGTAGCTGAAACTGTGAAAAGTGAAACCACGGATGGGGGGGACTACTGTACTTCTGAAGCCCAACTCAAGTCCCCTCTTGTTACTATCCCTTTTCAAGCTAAATGAATTATAACACCATAGATGACTTTAGCCTGTTTTTGAACTTTATAGAAATGGAATCATGCCGTATATTTTCTCTTGTTTCTGAATCATCCCCCTTAACATTAAGTTGTGAAATTCATCCATGTTGTTGTATGTAGTGGTGGTTAGTTCATTCTCATTGCTTTATAATATTCTATTTAGGGAATCTGCCACATTTTCTGTATCCATTTTACTGTTTGTGGGCATTTGTGTACTTTCCAGTTTTTGCCTCCTTTGAATTGCGCTGCTATGAACATTTTTGTATGTGTCCTTTGGTGAATATATATACACATTTCTTTTGGATATATACCAGGGGTAAAATTTCTGAGTGAAAATGAAGCTCTGAGGAGAATAAGTAACTTCCCAAGGTCCCTCTAGTAGGTGGCAGACTGGTATTGGAGGACTTCCACTGCCGTGCCTCCACGTCCGTGCCTTCCACTGCTGTACTTGCTGTCTCTCCTTGCTGGGCATTCTATAACAAGGGCAATTTTAATTTATTTTGCTTCTGAGAATATGACTGACAGTGATGATAAAATAGTCCTTTCAGATTGATTGTGCAGAGTTGTGGTATTTAGAGCGGAAAAATATTTGTAATCTGTGGTAATAAATAAGAGAAAAGTAAAAAGGCAGGAATACAAATAAGCCTGAAAAATATGGACTAATTTGGATATTATAAAAATAATAAGGACTGAATGATGGGAATTCATTGAGATCAGTTACATTTCATGTGAAATAAGGGGCTCTTTTGTATCATTGTGGGAACCATGAACACAGAGTAATTAGTCAAGAATTTAATAAGATATTGGCTGTGGACACGTTATTCTGTGAATTACAAAGCAGTACTCTATAGATCCTTTATGAATTTGACTTAGGAGTCATGGAAATTTTTAAAATATTTATGGTTATTCTTCAACTTTGTGAATTTAAATTTATCTTAATTTAGAACTTTTAATTTATCTTAAATTTATCTTTTTCTCTGTATCTCTCTGTTTCTCACTCTCTCTCTTTGTGTCTTTCTCTCTCTCTCTTTCTTTCTTTCTCATCTTCTACCTATAGTTTCCTGCCTAGGCCCCTTTTTTGGGCATGAGGTAATTTATAGGCAAGCAATCATCTTTGTCTTCACCAAATTTCCAGCCATCCCTGTGGTATAGTATCTGGGGGTCACACTCCTTGGACACACATCTAATTGGGGATGAATTTACTCATGGTACAATTATGCTGGACTCCAAGTCCTTTCTTCTCTCCCACCCCACACCTAGCTGTCAGTCTCTTAATATGTAGCTGCCCTCTTTCTAAACCTTCAAGATTCTCTTGCCACTACCCTGTCCTTATTATTCTTCTTACTCCTGGGAAAATAGAAAAGGGACACTCCTGCCCTCTTCCTCAGTAGGTCACATTCTACCACCCCCTTTTAGAGAACTACCCTCAAGATGGGATGAGTAGTTGATTTGATTGCCCTGAGTTCGATTGCCTGACGAATAGAACATGGTGGAAGTGACCAGTTTCCAGGCCCTTGTCTTAAGAGATTGTCAGCTACAACTCCCCATCTCTTAGAATACTCACTCTTGAAACCCAGCTGCCACGCTGTAATGAAGCTCAAGCAGCCTCTGGGAGAGGCCCACAGGGAGAGGAACCAAGTCCACAGGCCAGTAGCTCTGGCTGAGATCCCAGCTAACAGCTCATGTGAGTGAGCCAACTTGGAAGTAGATTCTCTGTCCCAGCTGATTCCACGTGGAGCAGAGATAGGCTGTCCCTGCTGGGCCCTGCCCAAATTGCACATTAGTAAATGAAATAAACGATAGTTGTTGTTTTAAGCCTTTAAATTTTGTGGTAGCTTATTACACAGCAATAGCAAACCAGAACAACGGATGTATGGTCCCAGGCTTAAGCTGAAATTTCTAGTCCGTTCATGAAGGACTATAGGATCCTTGCTCTGCTTTTAAGAAAGAGGCACATTGTTTCCATTTGGTTATTGTCTCTTGTGTGTGCAGTTTTCTCAGTTAGGACTCCAAGGGTAAAAAGGGTGAGAGAGAGAATGATTCAACTAAATCCAGAATTCTTCAAAAAATATCATTGACAATAAACATTTATTGAGAAAATATGCTGCTAGAGATTGGTGATAGAAAAAAGATGATGGGTCTCCACTTTGACTTCGCATTTGAATGGTCCAGGAAGCTTAAAAAATACTGAGGCTTGGTGCTCCCCCTTATTCCACATCCAGCTTCCAGAAGTTCTGGTTTAAATGGAGTGTGTCCTGGGCATTTGGCTTTGAAATCTCCCCAGGTGAGTCTCAATTGCATTAAAGTTTGAGAACCAGTAGTACGAAGTACCGTTACTGCCCTTGGAGGCGTATAGTCTACCAGAGGAGCCGGGGTTTCATGTGAAAAGATAAGCTTCTGGGAACATCCTGTGTGTGAGCTGGACAATCCCAAATGTGACCCAGATATTGAAGGGCAAACAGTGATTCCCCTCGTTTTGATTTTTCTCTTCATTAAAATTGTAGCCTGTATTATATAATGTATTTCTTAATTACAACATTTCTTTGATTATAAAACGTTTTCCACAACTTAATATCTTTGGAATTAAGATGCATCTCACAATTATTGTCGATATTTAATAGGCTTCTTTTTTCCCTAAGAATTTGTTTTCTAAGAAGTTGATGTGTTATGTAATAATATAATTAGCCATATCTTAGACTGGAAGAAACACAACATACCTTGGTTTTCACTTGCTGCTGTTGTGTGTATGATGTGCTGTTCCTATCATCTTTATTAGAATATAAGATCATTGAGGACAAGGGTCAAGTGCTCTGCTACTTTTATATCCCCCCAACACCTAGCACAATGCTAGCACTTAGTACAGGCTCAGCAAACAGTTGCATATGATTGGACACCCTTTTCTACTTTTTATTACTCAACAATTAGAGATTCATGAGGCTGGGAAAGATCTATAAACCACTTGCAAAATTCCAGAGAGAGAAGAATTGTAGAGTTTTCCACAATATACCTTTTAATCCATTTTGGTGTTTAATACCTTGGAACTTGTGTGCAATTAAACTAAAATCATTTAGGCTTTCATTACAAGGTATTTCTTGTTTTCTGATGCTTTTCAAGGGGGAGGAGAAAGCATCTAGATTATCATTTTCTATATAACTACCGTATATATTCTTGGAGTATATAAATGTTACCACTGCACAGCATGTTGGTGGCCTGAAGAATTAGAATTTTTATAAATCTTCTTTATTTAGCATGCTTTATAGCTGTAACCCACTAAATCAAGTGATGCTTTTTCCCTAAACACATTTTTTGTGGGTACTACTGGCACAGAATTATATTAATAAATTTAATCAATAAAGCTCTCAAGATTCAACATTCAAGCAGTGGCTGGTACAAGAAGCTGATAAATCCTCCTTCTCCATCCTGTGTGCCACCAAGTTGCTGCTTTCTGATTATATTTGTTTTACTTAGGATGACTGAAGAAATGGAAATTTCTCCCTCCAAGTCTTCCTTAACTCTGTGACCTGCTTTGTTAGCACTCAGGCTGTGGTTGGCCCCACTTCCTTGGATTTTATGGGAGCATTTGTAACTTGCCTGCCGATTTAGGCTTATGGGAGCCAGGCCTGCTGTACAGAACTAGCAGGCCACATGCCAAGCTCCCTTGTGGCATCATGGGAGTGGGGCGGGAGCCTTCTTTTCTCTTAGTGTTACCACATTCTTTTCTTTCTCCCTCTATAATGTTTTATTTACTGGCCAGAGATCATTTCTAGTTGTACTCCCAGCCTCTCCCTTTTCCCAGCCGTCCTCCACAGTCCAAATACATAAATACAGGACTTGGAGTTCGTTCTGTTCTCCACCAGTGCTTCATGCCGCAAGGCGCATATTAGGATTACCTACAGATCTTAAAAATACAAGTGCTTAGGATTTACCCCAGGAGATTCTAAATCAAAACATCTCAGTATTTGGCTCAGGCTTCTGTGTTTTTAGAGAAATGTCATAAGTGATTCTTACATACAAGCCCCTTTGAAGGCTACCGTCTGAGACACCCTGCAAACGTGTCCTGGGATTAAGATTTAGGTGCCTTGTACTTTACAGGCATTTGAAGACTTAAGGGCCAATGTTGCTCATTTTTTTGCTATATAATGAAACTTTTAAATGTTAGCTTTTGCTCAAGCTTTTACCTTCTTTCACATTAATTTTATTCAGGATATTCCTCTAATTTCCCAAGCTGTCCTCTTTCTGAACCAAGAGCTGTTCATTTTCCAGTGAGAGTTTAGCCTGATCTGTGTACAATGAGATGATTAATTTCTGCAAGACAAAGATCCTAGGATAAAAGCGATGACTTCCCCCTTAAATAACAGACTACATGGAAAACGCCATTTCCTGGGATCCTTGCTGTCACCCTCTCCCATTTCCCTCTCCTCAGCATGTTCACGCTTATCCCCTTTTCTTTGCATGTTGTTGGGTACTCTACTCTTCTCTACCAATTCACAGTGTATTCTTTAAGGGCATTTGAAATGCCAACCCTCACAGTCTTTACTAACTGTAGCAGTGTCGATCTGCCCATATCCCCCCGCCATTCACCTTTCCAGTTCCTGCGGATGGCATCCTACTGCAAGCACCTGCAGCCCTTGGTCTGAGGGCTTGTCGCCCCTGTACAAGGGAGGCTGGAAGTGCCAGGAATTAACACCTCCCCCCTCCCTCAGCCTGAGATGGGTGGGCATTGAGGAGACAACTTTGTCTGTTTGTTTTTTGATATCTCCCAGAGTTCCCAGGCAGGAAGGAGTGAGTCGGTTGCCCACAATGGTAACCTTTGGTAGTGCCTTCCCACTCCTCTTCCTTCCTTATTCTCCTAGTGTGCTTCCTGGGATTACTGTCTGAGTAAAGTATTTGCACTCAAAACTTTGTCTCCAGTTATACTTTTCAAGAAACGATTTAAGACACTGGCCATTTTCCCTTCTGGCAATCAATTGAATAACTTGATTCTCTGTGGTTTCCTATATGTGCATCTTGTTTTCCCAATCAGATCATGATGACTTTTAGAGCTGGAGCTGAGCCTTATGACTCCTTAGAGTCAATTGGCAGAGGCTTGCACATTGCTGAGCCCACAGACTTAGCCCTAAGTGTACCATATGTGTGACACAGGGGTAAATGTAAAAATGGGCACACATCATTAATAAGCTCTTGATAAAAGTATCCTAAAAAGAAAACTAGAATATGAAATAAAATTCTTTGGGGATTGTTTAAAAAAGTGGATTGAAGACTTGAAGAGAAAGAATAGTCCTGGCAGGTCATACCTCATTCCACAGAAGCAGAGTATGGTAAGAAGGAGGCAGGAGGAAGGTGTAGGGATAGAGGAGGAAGGCATCTTTCATCATGCATTTCAAAGTAAGTTGTAGTATATTTCATGAAGAAAGAGCTCATCTAAGTACATCAAAAAGGAGACATTCTTATAGTTCTGAAGGAGGAGTATGTGAGAAATTGCTTGGGGGTTTCAAAGGGAAGGAAATGTACATTTATCCTAGTCTTCAATGAAAGACTGAAAATTAACTAGAAAACTGGATAATTTTCAGCAAGTTAATGTACAAGACATATTAAAAAGATATCAACTAATGTGACCTTTTCAGAAGGGCAACTTCAGGAAAGCGTGAAGCTGTTCTAGTTTGCCTTTTTCTACTAGTGAGAAGAAGAAAAATAGTGAGTGTTTAGAATAGGCTGGCAGTTATTATACCTGGTTCCTCCAAGGACATTACGGTAAGGGTAGGCAACCTAGCTTATATCCCAGTGTCAGCATATTGAACAACGTTTTATCAGCATGCTGCCTAATTGAAATTGCCAATCATTTCTCCATATGTCAAAGATATGCTGCTGGCCATTTAAATTAATTTTGTGGTTGGAGTATAGAGCAATTCCACATACCCTACAACCCCGCTGTAAGAAAGAGATTGAAATCTTATCACATTACTTTCCCTCCATTTTTCACGGTTTTAATGAGGCATATTTACATTCAATAAAATTCAGCCATAGTAATTGTATAACTGAATGATTTTTAGTAAATTTATAGTTATACAATCATCATAGTACAGCTTTGGAACATTTCCATCACTCCAAAAAATTCTGTTGAGCTCATTTGCAGTCAATCTTTGTGACTACTCCCAGCTCTAAGCAATCACTAATCTGCTTCCTGTCTCTATAAATTTGTATTTTCTGAACATTTCATAAAAATGGAATAATATACAATATGTAGTCTTTTGCATCTGGCTTCTTTCACTTAGCATATTGTTTTTTCTTTCTATTTCCTAGTTTATTAAATTTTGCTTTTATCTTTTTTCTTTTTTCAGTTTTATTGAAGTATGATTGACAAATAAAAATTGTATATATTTAGGATATACAATGTGATGTTTGATATATGTATACATTGTGAAATGATTATCACAATCAAACTAATTAACATATCCATCACCTCACACAGTTAGCATTTTGTGTGTGTGTGTGTGTGTGGTGAGAACACTTGAGATCTATTCCCTTAGCAAATTTCAAGTATACAATACATGATTATTAACTATGTCACCATATTTTCTTTGTCCATTCATCTGTCGATGGACACTTACGTTGCTTCCATATCTTGGCTACTGTGAATAATGCTGCAATGAACACGGGAGTGCAGATATCTCTTCGAGATAGTGATTTTATTTCCTTTGGATATACACCCAAAATTGGGATTGCTGGATCACATGGTAGTCCTATTTTTAATTTTTAAAGGAACTTCCTTACTGTTTTCCATAGTGGCTGTACCAATTTACGTTCCCACCAACAGTGTACAAGGGCTCCCTTTTCTCCACATCCTCACCAACTCTTATCTTTTGTCTTTTTGATAACAGCCATCCTAACAAGTGTAAGTTGATATCTCATTATGATTGATTTGGACTTCCCTGATAATTAGTGATGTTGAGCATCTTCTCATATACCTGTTGGCTGTTTGTATGTCTTCTTTGGAGTGTATTGTTTTTAAGGTTTATCTATGTTGTAGCATGGATCAGTATTTCATTCATTTTTTTTTTGCTGAATAGTATTCTATTGTATGGACGTATTGCATTTTTTAATCCATTCATTAGTTGATGGACATTTGGATGGTTTCCAGATTTTGGCTATTAAGAATAATATTGCTATGAGCATTCATTAAAAATCTTTGTTTGGACATGGTTTTCACTAATCTTGGGTGGGTTTCTAGAAGTGGGATTGCTGGATTATACAGTAAGTTTATGTTTAACTTCATAAGAAACTGCCAAACTGTTTTCTACAGAGGCTGCCTTCCTATCAGCAACGGTAAGTGTTCCCACCAGTGATGAATGAAGGTTCCAATTTTTCCACATCCTTGTCAACACTTTGGATTGTCTTTCTTTCTAACTATAGCCATCCTAGTGGGTATGTAATGATATCTCATTGTAGTTTTAATTTGCATTTCCCTAATGGTGTTGAGCACCTTTTAATATACTCATTTGCATTTATCTGTATTTTTTGATTTAATATCTGCTCAAGTCTTTTGCCCATTTTTAAATTGTGTTGTTTGTCTTACAAATCTTGAGCTGTGAGAATTGTTTATATATTCTGGATACATATCTTTTTTCAGATCCATGATTTGCAAATATTTTCTCCTATTCTCTTGTTTGTTTTTTCATGTTCTAGACGGTGTCCTTTGAAGCAAAAAAGTTTTTTAATTCTGATGAAGTCCAATTTATGTATTTTGGCTTAAAAAACTTGTGCTGATCTTCTTGCCTTATTTCTGATCTTAGAGGGAAAACACTCAGTCTTTCACCATTAAATATGGTGAAAGCCTATGTTATTTGTAGGCTTTTTATAGATGCCATTTATGAAGTTTTGAATGTGCTCTCCTAGTCTCAGTGTATTGAAATTTTTAAAACTCAGGAATGAGTGTTGACCTTTATCATAAGATGATCATGTGTTTTTTTTCTCCTTTACTGTATTAATATGGTGTGTTTTGGTGTTAGTGCCTTCAAGTTGATTCTGAATCCTGGCGACCCTGTGTACAGCAGAGCAGAACCCTGCCCAGTCTTTTTAGTCTATCCTCTCACCATCCAGTGCTGTATCAGACAATGCTCTGCTGCTATTCATTGGGTTTTCATGGCCAATTTTTTCAGAAGTGGGTGGCCAGGTTCTTTTTCCTAGTCTGTCTTAGTCTGGTAGCTCCACTGAAACCTGTCCACCATGGGAGACCCTGCTGGTATTTGAGATACCAGTAGCATAGCTTTCAGCATCACAGCAACACACAGCCACCACAGTATGACAACCAACAGATGGGTGGTGTGGTTCCCTGACTGGGAAACAAACCGGCCCAGTGGTATGAAAGTGCCAAATCGTAACCATTAGGTCACTAGGGCTGTCTAATATGGTGTGTTACATTAAGTGATTTTCAGATGTTAAATCAACCTTGCATTCCTGGGATAAATCCTATTTGATCATGGTATATAATCATTTTTATATGTCGCTGAATTTGGCTTGCTAATATTTTATTAATGATTTTTGTGTCTATGTTCATGAGAAACTTTGATCTGTGGTTTTCTTTCCTTATGATATCTTGACTGGTATTAGCCTCATAGAATGAGCTGGGAAGTGTTTCCTCTTCCTCTGTTTTCTGAAAGAGTTCATCAAATATTGGTATTATTTCTTCCTTACGTATTTGATAGAATTCACCAGTAAAGCCTTCTGGCCCTAGGCTTCTCTTTGTGAGAATATTTTTAATTACTAATTCAATTTCTTTACTTATAAGCCTGTTAGAATTTTCTATTTCCTCTTTAATCAATTTTGGTTATTTGTGGCTTTCTAGGAACACGTCCATTTCATCAAAGTTGTCTCATTTGTTAGCCATAACATTGTTTATAACATTCCCTTATAATTGTGTTAATTTCTCTAGGGTAAGAAATCATTCCTGACTTTGGTAGGCTGTCTTTTCTCTTTCATTTTCTTAGTTAGTTTCGAGAAGCGTTTGTCAATCTTTTTGACCCATTTCAAAGAACAAACTTTTGGTTTCATTGTTTTTCTCTATTGTTTTTCTGTTCTCTATTTCATTGATTTCCATTATAATCATTACTATTTTCTTTCTTTACTTGCATTAATTTAGTTTGTTCTTCTATTTCTAGTTTATTAAGGTGGACTATTAGGTTTTTAAACTGAGAACTTTTTCTTCGATAAGCACATGAAGATATAAATTTCCCTCAAAACACTGCATTAGCTGCATCCCATAAAATTTTGATATAATGTGTTTTGTTTTCATTCAGTTTAAGGTATTTAAAAAATTTTCCTTTGACTCATGGATGGTTTAGAAGTGTTTTATTTAATTTACAAGCATTTTAGGTTTTCCCAGATTTCTTTCCACTCTGGACCTTTAAGTTACTTCTATTATAGTAAGAGAATACCATAATAAGGTTTCAATCCTTTGAAATTTTTTGAGACTTGTTTTATGGCATAGTGCATGGTATTTCCTGGAGAATATTTCACGTGTGTTTGTTCAACTATTTTGCTCTTTTTTGCTGTTGGTTGTATACCAGTTTCAGTCCTGACAAGAAAAAGTACATTCCCAAGACGGGTAATTGAGTGGATAAAAGAGGATATTTACAAAGATGTGGACAAGGTAAAGAGAAACCAATGAAACATGGTGCAGCATCCTAGGGCTAGCATGAGTTAAGATGTCTTATACTTGAAGAGGTAAGGATTGGAAGCAATTACTGGAACGTAGAGTGAGAGCTATATTGTAGGAAAGGGCTACTTATAGGAGTTGTGACTTTTGATTGAAAAATGTAGCTAAGTGCTAGAAGACAAAACTCTGCAACCTCACTCTTCTCTTTTGCTTCTGATTTTCTGTCAGTGTTTCCTATTGGTAAAACTTAATGGGACACCAGAGGGCAAGGGATCCCATTAACGCTGTAATGACAGTTGTCTCTAATCCAGCACAGGATAGAGCAGAGAAGAGTAAAGAGTAGATTTGAGAAAGCACATAGAAAATATCTGGCTTTGCCTCTAAGCATCTACCACTATTCTTTGAGTAAAATATACGTGTTTTCTACACAGGGGCACCAAAGTCCCCTCAGATATGTATTATCCCAGGATCATGTCAATTCAGCTGCACTTACACCTAAAATCTAAAATATTAGCTATGACCAGTGCTTCATATAAAGTAGCAGGGAAAGAACCTAACGTAAACGTAGCTGCCATATCTCCTGGATCTGGTCATGAGGTCTAATTTGATAATCATAGCTTCTGTATTCTATAATCCATTCCTCATTCTCCTAATATTCTCCCAGTACATTGGCCAGCCTCTGCTCTTTCCTAGGGAATGATACAAACTTTTATTCTCAAAGAATCTGAGTCCTTGATGATTCTATTTTTTATTTGGTTGCTGAAGTTTTCTACTGAGAAGTAGTGTTGATCAATGGAATACTAAGAGGCACCCTAGGGAATCACCTGTGTTCCAAACATAGTCCTTTTTGCTCCCATTGTGTAATGGCGCCCCAATTTCACCTTAGTAATTTGAATCAACCATTTCAGCCTATCGAGTGGTCCACTTCTCTGCCAAGTGGTTCAGGGTTATGCAGCTTTTCGGTACTGGGGATATCAATACAATGACCCCTTGGGACGTGGATGGAAGTGGTAAAGTACCACTGTTAGGTGACTCTGTGGACACTTTCCATTAATAAAGGTCCAGGGTAGAAGGATATAAGAAGATGGGTGGTAAGGCTTTGCAAGTTACCTTCTGGAAACCACAAGCCACTCTTAGAGGGAATTCTGTAGGTATGTTTGATACTGGGTTATGCAGATGAGAGAAAGAGCCAAGAAAATTAACTTTATTATTATTAGTGTGACCACATTTGCACCAACAGTGTGGTGACATCTTGACAATCTCAAGGTTGAGTAACTTCAGGATATAGGAAATCATTTTCTCACATCTTCTAACTTACAAATTAAGGGAGAATTAGGTAGGAGTGGCAGTGAGTTTATAAATATGCTGTCAGAAAGAAATTAATCATGGAATTAATGCTATACAAAGTCAGGCATTCAATTTGGAGTGCATTGCCAACTGATGGTCCTGAAGACCCACCTAGGACAGGTATTGAAAAGGAAGCTCTGACTGACTCCTTTGCCTTCAGATTTGACCCTCCTTGATCCAACTCATTATGTCCTGCAACTATAGTTGTAAAATCAAGGTATACTCTACCGCTACAATGTTACTTAAGGGCATGACTTTTAAAAATGCACCACCCTATGCTACTGCTTGGGAGATATTTGAATGAATCAGCATTAGTAGGTCTCAGCTCTTCCTGCTTTATCTTTGGTGGAATGGATTGTTGGCTGCTTATTATTCGAGTGACAACATGTATTAAACTAGCCACAGGCCTATCTTTTTGTTTTTAAAGAGAGATTAAAGTTCTGGGCTTGGTTACTACCTATCTTGAGTTTGATGGGATAAAATTTGAGCAGTGATACAACATCTCAATCAGTAACTGCCCAATCTTCTTTATGCAGTACGAATGATGCTAATGGCAGGTAAATTCTGTGACTTTCTCCAGCTTTGTTTTTGACTTGACAGGCAGATTTTTCTATGGCTGACTACTCACTGCTATTTAGTAGGTGGATTGGACTATGATCACAGTCATCACTATCCATTTAGACGATAGTTACTTAAATGTAGCTGAGACAGCCTTGAATAATTTTAACAAAGCCATATGTCTCCCTAAAATAGTTTTGTGTTTCTTAGAACAAAACACAGATTCCTTATTTTCTCTTTGATCCCTATATTATTGGTCATGCTGCTGCTACCATACTGTCATCCTGCACTCATTTTGAAGAGGTTGAAGTAATTGTAGATGAGCGTTACTGAAGTAATATGCAATTTCCTTCTTATGAATTATTCATATCAGCACCCATTTCTGTAGCACTCATGGGTGTTGTATAAAATATTAAGTGATGTATATGTAAATGCCTTTATCATATTTTATTTCTATGTACTATTTAGAAGTTATTCAGCAAAAATAATCCCATCCTAAAACAAACAAAAACCTTTTTAGTCTCGTATAAAGATATTCACTCAAAAATATTAGTCATTTGAATGATAGTACATCTATTTTTCATGCTTCTTTCATAATTTTATCACTTTAAGTCACTATTAAATGCATTATAATCAAATTAATTTTCTTCCCACTTACTTTTTCCTCAATGAATTATTGAAAGATTATTGCTGCTATTTCCAACGGAGACACTACATTTAGTATTAAGTTCCTTGTGATGACTGTGTAAGATATACAGTATAGAACAGTCTGTGGGACTGGACTGACTTCATTTAATTGTAAGAAGACCATCAGGATTGCCTACTGTTTTCCTGTATTACCTTTAGTACTTTCGGAGTGTAATGGGAATAATAGGACTCTTGAATCAAGAAGCTGTGAGTTTGAATCCAGGATCCGCCCTGTAGTACCTTTGCATCCTGAGGTCCAAGTAATTTCTTTCTCCCCAAACAAACACCAAATGTCAGTATTTACTGCTCCTATAGGACAAAAAGCCATAATGGCCAATAGCAGAGGAAATGAAATCAGAGAGGCAGTTGGCAAGAGAAACTGCATTTTCTTCCAATGTTTTGTGCTGTTTCCTAGGCCACAGGCTCTGCAGATTCTCAATCCCAGACCCAGGATGGCCAAGTCTAAGGGAGCCCTGGTTTGCTGGTTGCTTCAGCTGTATGGGTGCAAGACCAAGAAGAGGAAGAAGAAAGAGGAGACATTATGATCCCATGTAGCAACCTGTATTCTCATTTGAATAATTTAGAAAATATAACAATCAATGCTTCAGAATCCAACCAATTAAGGCTGATACTCTTCTTTGGTGGGACCTTTGTTACCTAGATTCTGACCCTTGAGATAAAGAAATGGCAGTGAGAAGCTTTGAACTCCTTCTGGAAGTCAATTTCTACATTGCAGAGTTGTGACACCTGGTTATTATTAGTTTCATTATTAGAACACTAAAATTTATATTTTTTGTTACCAGAAAGCACAATTTCTTTCTTTGAAATGGAACAGCTAACTTCTAAATAATTTTACAACGTTCTTGCTGGAAGGGAAAGTAAGAACTTAATTTAACCCATCTAGGCATCTCTTCCTTTTAATCTACCAGCTAATTAAGTCCCAGAACATTCAATGGCTTGTCCAAAGTCACATAGCGACTCAGTGATTCTGACATATATATGTCAAACGATTGTTGTAACCTTTCTTATTATGACACCAATGAGCAAACTTAATATTCAAATATCAAACATCTAGAATAACGTGTAAGAATGTTTAGTCATAACACATATTTAAATGAAAAACTACATAAGAGAAAATATTTATGGTTAAATACTTTTATTGGTTTTAGGGGCTTTTGATATCTTTTGTGACTCTTCTTCCCTGTACTGGTGTTCCGTCCAATGCATGGTTAGCACTGGAAGCCCAGTGAAACTGTGTGTGGCACAAAATAGCATGTGCTTCTAGAACCACTACATTGCACTTGTAGTGCAGACATGTATTGAAATGACATCTTTGGTGAAAATTAATGAGAAGGAAAAGGGAATGAGAAGTGAAGTGTGGTTTCCAAGTAGTATGAGTGAAGGCAATAGCAAAGTATTAAAATAGCTTGAAAGTGAGTCTACTGGTAACCGGTTAATTTTTTTTTATTATTATAAGTTTTCATTTTTATCAAAGTTATACATGTACATAAATTAAAGAGTTGGTTGACTATACAATATTTGTTAAGACAAACAGTTTTTCTTATGCCCACTCCCTCCACTTCCATTTTTCCAGAAGCAACCATTTTCCCCTCTTTTAACTGAGATGTGTGAAATTATATGCGAGTGTGTGTGTGTGTATTATTTACTTCCACAGCAACAAATACTTTGAATTTATGGATTCTATTTTATTTTATTAAATTGGACAATATCCATAGCTGTATTTCAGAAGATGAGGATTTATTTCTTTTTCCTTCTTCCATGCTACCACATACACACACGCTTTTATTTTAAATTAATTTAATCACTTACAAAAGTGTTTAAAAATAGGCACATTAATTCTTCAGAATTCAAATCTTAATAAGGAATATATTAACATTAAACATAGGATTTGATCCACCTTGTTGGGGGATATACACATTCTTTGGAGGGTGTCGTTATGAATTCATGTGATTTCCAGGTAAGTGAGAAATTATTATTGGAAAGGGAGTGTGAAGATTAAAACTTCAAGTCAGAGGCAGGAATTGGGAAATGACTAGAGGTGCTAGAGGTAGGGAAGAACCAGTGTTTGTCAAGTCCCTATTACGTGCAGACGCTGTGCTGCAGGATTTTAATATATGCTCTAACAGCTCAGAGTGGGGCTCCTTCAGTATAAGCTAGAAGCAAAAGGAAATTCAATGGGAATTTTCTGAGATGGAGTGCACTTCAGCCATGACCAGACTCAGGGGTTCAAACCATGGCACCGGGGCACTGGTTCTCTCCCTCGAAGTGTTGACTGTATCGGCTTGGTTTCTTTGCAGGTAGGCTCTCTCCATGTATCTGCTAGGCTCATCTCCATGTATCTGTATCCATACCTTCAACCTGTCATTTTAGCAAAGCAGTAGATGAGGAATTCTCTCTTCCAGAGTCATTATTTTAACCTCAGGAAAAAGTCTGGTTGGCCCTGGTTGGGTCACTTGCCCACCCCTTTTGGGACGTGACCAGCCATCATGGTAGACAGTTCCCCCATGGAGATATAGAATGAAGGAGGGCTAATTTTTCAAAGAAAGAAATACTTCAAAGACAAAGAATATGCACTCATCGCCAACTTTGTGAGGCAAATATTATCATTTCATTATATTTTCCACACAATAAAATAGGTTGAGAGAGGTTAAACCACTTGTCCTAGATCACTTGCTCAATAGAACTGGGTTTAAAATGTTACTCACATTTTCTCCTCTGTGTAAAACTTTTTGTGCACTGAAAAATTTTATGGAAATTCACCTTACTGCTATCTTTACCATAACCTTTCTAAAATTTTACTAATCCAATATAATGTCTGGAATACTTTTTACTTGACAATGCAAATATATTTTCAAAAGAGCTTTGATATCCGAGGTTGTATGATTTAAACAAATGGGAGAATAGTATTACCTTTATACTTTATAGAATTATAATTTTACATAATTACAGCCATCTTCATGGGAAATCACTTATTCTTTGAAGTGAGAGACAGACACATCAAGACATGTAAGAGTTGCTGCTGATGCCCTGCCCACATCATCTGAGCTCTCAGCATTGGTGTGACTGCTGACACCATGGTTTCCAACTGTAAACATCTGCCACTCTGCCTGAGGGCTTTGTCTGGCTGCCAGAGAAGTGTCAGGTATTAACAGTCCCTGGAAGTAGCCTTCCACCAATGACAGACAAGAATTGATAGATAAATACCCCAGCTCCCTCATGCCCTGGACGGGCATGTTCCACATTCCTTCCCAGAATTCCCCAGCGGGATTGGGCCACAGTTGCCTACAGCAGTCACATGCTCAAAAATGCACTGTACTAGCTTCTTTCGTTTTCCTGTCTCATGTACCTACTTCCCTTCCAATGCTTCCTGGGATCACATTGCAAACAAACTACTTGCTCTCACGTCCTTGTCTCAGCATCTGCTTCTGGCAAAACCCGTCCTAAGATGAGAAGCTCTTGAACATCAGGCGTATGGATAACTCTGGTTACTTCTGGCAGCTCATCTCCAAATGTTTCTTTGAATATATTCATTAGCCATAGTGGTGAAATACCACAAACTAACTTCAGATATCTATTTTCAGATGAAAATTAAATTTACTCAAAATTAATGAAAACATTCACATTGTTATGGCAACTACTTTGCCTTCACATGGACTCTGGAGATGGATGGCCCGGGCTTGAATCCTTTCTATTTGTGGTCCTTGGGCAAGCTTCTTAGCCTCCCTATGCCTCAGTTTTCTGTCTGAAGTAGACAGTATATGCCTCAATGTTTGCTCAGAGCGTTAAATGAGGTCAAGTGTGTACTGTGCTCAGAAGGGTGGCTGGCAAAAAAAGTGCCACGTAAGTGTTGGTTAAACACTTGAATAAAAAATTATATTCATCATGATTAAAATTAAGACTATATTTTCCCAAGTAGGCCAGAGACTAACCATTGCATTAACAACTTATTTTATTTTAATAATACATTCTCTTTCATATTAATTATACATTTTAAACCAGAGCACAATTATGTTTTAGCTTTATGAGCTGTTCATCTTTAATGAGTACTGAGTTAATTAGCAAGACCTGTCTTTTTGGGCACTGCATCTGTTCTGCAACGTTCAGTTCAGTATTCATTATTTTAAGACAGCAATTCTCTTTTTCAAAAATATTTGGAGAAGGAAATGAATAATTACTCTGCTACACTACATCACTAAGTTTCAAAATGCAAAAAATTGGAAAATATGTATATGGGGCATGAATGTACCTGAGAAGTGACTCTATATTTTGTTATGCATAAGAAATACTTTCTTGCTTATTGAGTTGGTGCCGTTCATTATTTTTTTATTCTAAGAACTATTTTTAGTCTGTTTTCAGAATTTTTATTTGTGCCTTCCTTTTGTCCCTTGAATGTCAATCTAATTCTTCTCTTGTGAAGCTGTATATCATCCAGATTTTTTCCATTCTCAGAGGTGTCAATCCTCAGTATATGAATAAGGTCATCGTTGGTTTGAAGAATTGTGACTTCTCCAACAATGAGCACTCAACATCATTTCAGTCTTATATTTTCAGCTGTCACTAGCAGCAATTCCAAATAATGGCCCATGGACTTGGATCAGAACCACCTAAGAAATCCACATATGCACACAAACACTTACACATGTATCACGTAAACATTCATGTACATCTATACAAAATACACATATGCCAATATGCACCACTCCTAGAGATTCTGACACAGTAGTTGTGGGCTGGGACTTAGGAGTCAGTATTTTTTGGCAGTTCCTCAGGCAATCTTGTCCCAAGAACAGCCAGATTTGGTAGCCCCTTGACAATAGCTCATCCAATGGTCCACTGTCATTTCAAACTGATCCTATAACTTTGCCAAACTGGTTTTCCTCATTTCTGTTCACGTAATTACAATTCTTCTGGAACTTTAGGCTTAAAATTTTGGAATCATATGGCTCCATCTGCTGCTTCATTTCCTTTAGCAATCACCATACTACCCAGTAGCCTCTTTCTTCTCACCTTCTCTTCCTTTCCGACACCTCACGTTATACCTTATATTAGAGTTATTTAAACATATGTTTTATTTGCTATATTTGATTCTGAACACCTGGAGATAGGAACCTCTCTTATTCATGTTTAAATGTGCCTCAGTCTTGGCACCCAGCACAGTGTCTTGCATGGAGTAGGCATTTAATAAATGTTTGATGGATATCATTCACAGTCAGTCTCCCTGCATCCAAGTTTATCTTTCATTGCTTCCAACATGGCACTGTTTTCCAAACAGGCCTATCACAGCCTTCACCTTCTGCCTTAGTCTCTTCTCTTGCTTACTGTTCACCGCAGCTGGAACAGATTGCCTTTTTCTTTCCTTAAGAAACATTGTATACTTTTTTCAAGAGCTAGTTTTCCAAGTTTTTTATGGAGTAATGTATGAAATATTAAGCTATGAAGAAGCAAGATAAGACTCTCTACTGGGTGTGGTGATGGATAAAAACTGGACTGCTAGAATATACTAGTATATCCTAGTCATACGGGTCTCCCATTCTAGACATATGAGGAATTTAGATATTGAAATCATTGTGGCTTATTTCAATACTTATTCAACCATTCATTTGTCAATAGGTATTGAGTGACTACTGTGTACTACATACTCTGCCAGGCACTGGGAATATAGCAATAAATAAAAACAGAGATATTTACTCTCATGGAATTGAAGGGGTGATAGAAAATAAACATGTGAATATAGATGATGTCAGGTCGTATTAAGTGCTATGTGAGAAAATACAGCTGAGCAAGGGGAATAGGAAATTGCTCTGTTAAATTGGATGCCAATGGAAGTCTCAACTGAGCAGGGGGACTATTTTACAGTTAGGAGGCTGTAAAATAGTAATTGGCAAAAGACAGTGTTGGCTTAGATGAGGGGAGTAATGTGGAGGTGGTGAGAAGTGGTATGATTTTGGTTATATTCTGAAGGTATAGCTAACAGAATTTGCTGATGGATAGAGTATAGGATGTGACAAAAGAGAGGAGTCAAAGATGACTCAGATGCCTGAGCAGCTGAAAGGATAGAATTGCCATATACTGAGATGGAGAAATTTAGGAAGAATACGTTAATAAGTGGATGGGGAGGATTCAGTGGCTTGATTTTGGACATGCTAAATTGGAAGAGCCTAGTATACTTCCAAGTTTATTGACTAGACAGGTATATTAAGCACCCAGTAGTTTGTGAGAGAGGTTGGGTTAGAAAAAAAATGAAATTTAAAGACATGAGGTGGAATGAAGTCACTTAATAGACAAATGTAGAGATCTGAGAACTGAGTCTTACTGCATTCCAATATTAGATAGAGGGAAACCAGCAAAATCTATTGGAAAGGAGTGGCCAGCGAGATAGCAAATAACCAAGAGAAAGTGTTGTCCTGGAGCTAAGGGAAGAAAATGGTTCAAGAAGGAGGAGAAATCAATGTGTCAAATGCTGCTGATGGGTCATGTAAAGTGATGACTGAGAGGTGACCTTCAGACTTACCAACGGGGCGGTTATCGGTAATTTCAATGATGGCTGTTTTTCTTAAGTGTTAGAGAGGGCAATTTGATTGGAGTGAGATCTGGAGAGAATGTTAGGAAATGTTAGGGAAGCCCTGGGAGACAGAATAGACCACACTTTGGGGGGCTTTGCTTTAAAGTGGAGCAGAGAAATGGGGCAGCCGCTGGAGGGAGATGTGAGGAAATGGGAGAATTTTTGATTGGAGCTCTTTTAGCATGTTTGCTTGCTGACTGGTATGATCCAGTAGAGAGAAATAAAATGACATAGCAGAAGTGAAAGTGATTAATTGTTAGAGGGATATCCTTTAACAGGTTTGGAGACAAGTGCAGGGATTCACCTTAGAAAAGAGCTAGACTGTTCATCCTTGTAACAGGAGGGCTGGCAGAGTAAGGGTACAAATGGAGGTAGACGAGAATAAGTGAGGAAGACCCTGACAAGAAACTGATAGCATATTTGAATGAGGTAATTGACAAGAGGTTAATAAAGTAATTACCTACACAGGAGTGGGCAAGTTTGGGGCAACTAAAAAGAGCTGGTGAAGCGCCTCATGTGAGCAATAGCTGGGAGCTGTCACCACCCTAGGCCTGAAGAGTCAAGTGGAAGGAGTGTTACTGGAACCCAGTGGAGCTCTAGCTGTACTATAAGTATAGGAGAAGGCCATATGACAGGAGCTGGGGCCTTTAATAAAAGAAATGCGGTAATTGTCAATCCATAGTCCAGAAAGGAGGGAGCCAAGGGAATAAAGCCCTGAGTCTCGCTCTCCTCCTGCCTTCGATTCTCTGGTCCTCTTGTTGGCTGAATCAACCAGTATCCAGAGGGCAACAAAGCTGATGCAGTCCCTAGAGGTCTGCATCCCAGGCGCAGGGCAGGGTGGTAAGAGTGGAGGGTGGATCT